>NC_056739.1:942015294-942317794 GCF_019279795.1 Protopterus annectens | reverse complement strand
CAACCTACTTGACAACATGAAAAATGGTACTCCTCCTTGAGAGTGAAACTGCAAGCTATCCTAAAAACTATAGATCAATAACTTGCCTTCTGATGATGTATAAACGATATACTGGAACTGATGCTAAGAGCGTTTATACTCATTTAGAAGAAATCTCAGTCATGGCAATAGAATAAAAGGGTAACAAAAGAACATTTGTTGTTAAATAAAGTCATAATGGAGAATTACAAATAGGGGAAGAATCTAAGTACAGCATGGATAGATTACAAAAACATTTGACAGTATCGCTCATTCATGGACAAAGGAGTGCTTACAAATGTATAAGATACGCCGTGCATTGCTCAATTACATTACAGTGACCAAGAAATACTGGCAAACCATTTTCCAGCTAAGCTAAGATAAAAGACAAATTATTATCCCAGGGATAAAATTTCAAAGGGGGATATTCCAAGGTGACTTTGTCACTGCTGCTCTTTTGTTTTGCCCTTAATCCATTAAGCTGTCTATTTAACAGATTAGGTCACTGATACACTTTGGCTCCCAGACAACAGCAGAGTGTAAAGACCTTTCATCTTCTTTTTGTTGATGATTTAAAATTGTATAGTCAATCAGATGAGGAGCTGAAAGTACAAGTGGAAGTGGTCAGATGATATACGAATGTCATTTGGTCTTGATAAACATGCAAAAGCAACATTTAAAGCAGGAAAGCTGCAGCACCCAGAATATATCAGTCTGGGACAAGAATGGGATATAAAAGAACTTGAGCAGGAGAGAGGATATAAATATTTGGGAACTGATGAAGGATCGAAAATAAACTTGAACAAATGTGAACAAAACTCAGTAAGAAATATTTTAGAGGACTAAAATTAATATTGAAAACAGCCCTGACATCTAGGAAAAAAAGTCCAAGCTGTAAACTAATTTGCTATGCCTATTCTAACTTACAGTTTCAGGGTGGCTGACTGGCCCTAAAAGGTATGGTATCAATTGGGCAGAAAAACAAGAAAAATGTTTCATGTTTATAAAATGATATAAAATCAGTGTATACCAAGACTTTATATTCTTCATTCTGAAGGAGTTATGAGGCTCCTCAAAGTTAATTACTTGTTTAGATCTGCAGTGTTAGGATCATATACATATCTGCTGATTTTAACAAATCCAAACATAGTGAAAGTTTTGAAATTTGAAGAGAAAAATCTAAGATGCAGAAACATATTGGTGTCTAGTGGAAATGGAAACCAAATCAGAATTAGACAAAAAACAACTGGATTTTTCAAAAAACAAAAGAAAAAATAAAAGAAGAAAGACCAGATAAGCAGGTAAAGAATGTGGAAAAGGCACAAATATAGTTGCAAGTATAGAAACCCCCTGGAACAACCTTATGTCAACCAAGATCTTATGCAGCAATGGGTTAAGGATAGGTGAATTTAAACTGAAAGATGAAAGGTTAATATTAATGGCAGAGGATAGTGAATTATATACATATTGGTTTACAAAGTCGGTGAAACATGTGGGAGAAACATATAAATACAGGTTCTGTAAAACAGGACTGGAAACAGTCTCACATCTTGTTGCTGGGAATGATACACTAATGGCAGAGCATACTGAAAGCCATGAAAATATGACAAGACTGTTGCATTACAGATTGTACGAACATTATAATACTGAAGTAGTTGAGAATTATTAGAAACATGAACCACAATGCATTATAGAGAATGATGTGGTTTACATCACATGGGATCACCCATTACCCATTACCAACAGTTCAAAAAATAGATGTGAGAAAACCAGATATATTTGTTCATGAAAAGATGAGAAAAATAGCATTGCTCACTGAAATTACTACAATCAGTGATTACAGTGTCTTGTGTACAAAGATACATAAAGTCGTAAAATACCAGGATTTGCAGGCAGAAATCAAAGCAATGTGGAAGGAGGATACCCGGACATTTCCAATAGTAGTAGGTGCAATGGGTCTCATAAAAAATATTTACAGTCTTATCTAAGTATGCTACTTATGCATGTAACTCCGTATGAATTGCAGGAGTCAGTTCTGGGCACATTTTGGGTGCTGCAAAGATCACTTTTGTCTAACATCAAAGATTGAAACAATACTAATTTCATGAACTTTAATCATACTTTGATTTAGGAATGGGGTCCATTCCAGTCATGGTATTATAATCCCAAAAGACTTGGAGAAATTAAACCAATCAGAATCCCACTATTAATTGATGATGAACTATAGATAAAATGCAAGAAAGATTTTGAGGGCAGAAAAAAATATTGTAAGTCAAAAGTGAGGTGGCAGACTGGATCAAGAAGGGAAACAAGAGTGTGTGTAGGAAAATTACAGAAAGGATAAGGAGAGAATCAAACCTGATATAATACATATAATTCTACCAAAGATAAGCCAAAATAAAATATATAATCTACTGTGCCAATAATGAGTGAGTTCTTAACTAATGCAAGGCACTATCAGAAGTAACTATATACAAATGGTGTTTTGAAATGGGGGTATAATAACAAAATACAGATTATCAAATTCCCTATTAATAATTTCTTTTAGCATATAATAGATGTAATACCTATTCTAAAATGATTGTGTTCATTTTCTATTAGTATGACCTCTCAGAAGTAATCTACTTCAGAGGCTACTCTGTGGAAATCAACTTCTTCAGAACATAAATTCCTAACCTTTAAAACCTCACCATAAGGCAGAGAATACACAAGATTTGGGTGATCGGCACTAGTTGCGAACAAAATAATGTTTGCTGAGGTAGTTTTCTATACATTGTAGTTTGAATCATGTTATTAGCTTTATAGATAGAGACATATAAATATTGTATTCTCTCCATTTTAAATTCTGAAGAGAAATAAAGTCCAAAATAATTATTCTGAAGTCTCAAAAATGCTATAATTAATTCAAATGTCTCCTTAACATATCATCTCTATATCACTTATAAAACAACATAATTCTCAAAATACTGACCTCAATACAAAAAGAACTCCTTGAAATATCCCAAAAATAAATAAACTCAAGAAATCAAAACAGTAGGAACTGCATTAACCACGAACCAAAAAAAAAAAAGAAACAGCTCCAGTGGAACACTCGAATAGTGCAGTAAGAGAACTTTTAGTACTTTATTTTTTATTGTGGTGTGGTAGTGATCCCATGTATTAATTGGTCATCAACTACTATCAGTTTAGGAAGTATTTAAGCAGTGTGTTTTGAATTTTAACTGTTCTGATGAAGTCTTGGATCACCAGACGAAAGCGCGCTCGACTGATTGTTTTCTTGGTTTGTGAATAAACTACTATTTTATTTACTTCACCGTTGTGATTATCTTTACTGCACTATTCGAGTGTTCCACTGGAGCTGTTTCTTTTTTTTTTTGGTTCATGGCCAAAGAATAAATAAGATAACCATGTGCTAATGTATTGGCTATAGACATAACATGCAATTATTTAAAAATTCCCATTAAAAGTAAAACAAGTTCTCGTTAGAGAAAATTCTATCATTTCAACTATTTCTGAGATACCTTCTGCAACCTTAAAAAATAAGAAGCGAGTGAATAGACTAGTTCATGTGAGATGGAGTGGTGGAGTGCACCCTTTGGACTGTAACTTCAGAAAAGCACAGAAGGAGTCTTCACCTGTGCAGATTAACAGTTTAGTACTGTGTGTAGTTCTTAAGGATTACAACAAAAGGGACATCTTGCATCTGGAAGGAAAATAGAGGAAAATTACCAGAAAGGTCTCTGGAATGGAGGAGAAAGAATATGATCAGAAACTAGAAGAGCTATCATTCTTCTCATCAGAGATCATAAGATAATGGGAGGA
This sequence comes from Protopterus annectens, assembly GCF_019279795.1. Classification (NCBI taxonomy): domain Eukaryota; kingdom Metazoa; phylum Chordata; order Ceratodontiformes; family Protopteridae; genus Protopterus; species Protopterus annectens. The sequence goes on along the minus strand of NC_056739.1, from coordinate 942,313,954 downwards.
TGCACAGTATCATATTAGTACAAAATATAAAGCCAGGGAGACCCGGATGAGTCATCCTGAACAATGAGAACAGAAAGCTAATGATGATGCACAGATGACAAATAATAGGAACCAACTACTCCCTGATTTCTGAAAGTACTTCTTCACACATAGGGTTGTGATCCTTCTCAACAGGCTGCAAAAATGGGTGGCAGAGAAGGAATTTGTAGAAAAATTTAAGAGACTGTTGGCAAGTGAAGAAAGGGTAAACAGGATGACTGGGATGGAGAAGACATCAAATGTTAAATAAATTTAATTGGCAGATTGTACAAACCTGATGCCTCTTTAGTCCAGTTAACAAATATAATGTCAGGTAGTGTAATCCTAGTTTACATCAGGAGTAATACAGGAAGGTGTCAGTAAGTAGTGTCTATGAATTCTAGTAATCATGCAACCAGCTTTGGCTCTGCAACAATTGTATAGTATTTGCAGAAACACCTGTCCCTCCTAGTAAAAGCAATGTGCAGTTTGAATGTGTACAGATACACTTTCACACAAAATCAGGCATAACTGCAGTATAACTCCATACTCAACACCCTGAAACACTAAACCTAGTCTATTCCGTTTCTCAATATTTTGTTTCTATAACTTGCAATTACATTTCCTACATTCAGGAATCTTTCTTGTATGTAACTGCTGTAACTTATCCTGCTTATCCTACAAATGGACTCTGCACTTGGTAACCGTTTTCTTTTTCAAAATGAGTGTACATCAAAATATTAATACTAGCAATATAGAATGTTCATAAATACGATTGTTTGTAATACTTACAAAGTCATATAAAGAAAACCACAAAGAACAGATGTATTTTACAGGGCAGCAACCTCCTCTTCACTCCCCATATGGATGGCTTCACCCAGAGGTGGCTCGGGTACTAGACTGCTGGGCTGCAGCCCCCCCCAAGTAAAATGAGAAAAAAAAAGAAATGTGCTAACTCAGAAAGTCAACTAGTATTTTAAAATTAATGATAATAGCTGACTTTCTGTTGTATTTTGGGTAAAAAAACAAGGTTCTTGAAATTACCAGGCTATTTTCAAAGCAGTCCAGCATTAGGCTTCCCAATCACTGATCAGGTTTTATCAGCAGCATGAACCAAGAAGAAGAATTATAAAGTCAGGAAAATATTTTATTTATTTTAGAGCTTTTTTTTTGTTGGCACTAGGTATACTAATGCCAGGATGTGGGAAGAAGTTAAGTACTTAAAGTGTGTGTGTGTGTGTGTGTGTGTGTGTGTGTGTGTGTGTGTGTGTGTGTGTGTGTGTGTGTGTGTGTGTGTGTGAGAGAGAGAGAGAGAGAGAGAGAGAGAGAATATGCATATATGGACAAACCACTGAAGGAGTTGTAGAGGGAAATTAATCAGTCTGATGCCAATGAAGTGCTTCTGCAGACATAGTCACATTACTGAAGTTATTGTTAAGGGAAAAGTTTCATTTTGGTGCTTGTCCATACGTGGACAAACTACTGAATGGATTGTTGGGAGAAATGTTTCATTTTAGTGCTTGTGCATACATGGACAAACTACTATAGGGATTGTTGGATAAATATTTCATTTTGGTGCTTGTGCATACGTGGACAAACTCTATAGGTCATTTGGTGAAATGTTTCATTTTGGTGTCCTTGAAGTACTTTTGCACACATGGATATACTATGGAAGGGGTTGCTGGAGGAAATGTTTCATTTTGATATCAGTGAAGTGGTTGTATATACATGGACAAACTATTGAACGGATCTCTTGTGGAAATGTTTCAATTGGTGTCAGTGAAGTGCTTGTGCATATATGGATATATTATTGAAACTGTCACTGAGTGAAGTGTTTTATTTTGGTGCTCGTGCATACATGCATATACTAGTAAAGGGGTCACTGGGGGAAATGTTTTATTTTGTGCTTTTGCATAAATGGATATACTACTGAAGGGGTCACTGGGGAAAATGTTTCAATTTGGTGTCAGTGAAGTGATTAGGCAGATATGGACAACTCCTGAAGGGGTCATTTTGTTTTTAGTGACGTGCTTGTGCAGACATGGACAAACTAATGACAAGATCGATGGGGAAATGGTGTCATTTACTATTTGTGTATACATTATTAAACTACTGAAGGGATCAGTGTGGAAATAATTGATGGTCATGTCTGTGTATAGGAAAGTTTAAATAAATCACCTTGTCCCAATGCTACTATTTTTATTTTACTACATCTGATATCTGAGGTATATTAAGTCAATGTAGTTGGCTTGTGATTGCTAGATGCAGTGGTTGTCTGTGGATAAAAGTGACTGACACTGTTGTCATTTATTTAAAATAAGAATTCATTAGTCTGGCTTTGCAGAAGCAGTGTGCATACTTTGTTCATGTTCTGTAACAGTCAAGCATCAGCACTGCACTCTATAAGTAGATGTCTGGTGTAGTATTGCCATATAATAGCACTTGGTTCCCCTGTTGAGTTTTTGGCTGCTGATTCTTTCTATGTAAAGTCATTTTCTCTTTGTGGATTTTATCCAAGTGCTTTGGTTTCTTCTTTTAGACCCTCAGCAGTATAATATATGGGTCTGGCCATTTGATCTTTTACATTTCATCCCAATCTAACACTAGAGTGGTACACATAATATAACTGCCTTTCAGAGGAGTAGGAAAGCAGTCACTATTCCTAGAAATACTGAATATATTTCTTACTCATGACTTTTTGTTCAGGCAGTCATGAAGTCAAAAGGTAGTAAAAAAAAAAAAAAAAAACTATAATTCATGTCAGTGCATCTATAACTCTATGACTTCCGGTGTCCTAGAAGACCCCCATCTTAATTCAGTTACTTCCTCCAGACTTGAAATTACAGTGGAGTCATATCAAGTTACAGTGTGTTAAAAGCAATGGGGGGGGGGGTAAAAGAGTAAATTGAAGTACGAAAATGCAAGAAAGAAGTTATCCGTCCTGTTGGTGTGGCTCTAGGATGATGGGAAACAGAGGAGGGCATTGGGGAGTGCAGGGGAGACTAGTAGGTAATAGGGAGACCCATGGAGTGTCAGTTGTGACTACACATCTAAGGTATAAATAGTAAAGTAGCTACAATGAGTGAGTTTGTACTGAATCAGTCTGTGGAAGAAAATGAATGACTGCAGTTGTTTGGTGATAGGCAATGGTTACTGTCCTGCTGTAATACAGCACCACCCTACTGTCTTTGGCTCCATCCAGTCAGTCGCTTCCTGCAGCCAACTCCCCCCTCCTGCTTTGAAGTCACCATCTGCTACTGGTTTCTCTCTAAGCATCACCTTTCTTATATGCACCAAATGCAGAGTTACAACAGTCAGGATAAGGGAAAACATCACATGATAATCACACACTGGTGTCACTCACATAGCCAGCACACTGTACCTTGTAAGCCACTTACCTAAAACACATCCCATATGCAAACGTTTTAAAGAATGATATGAGTCACGTTTCTTTTGTGTTTTTGATCTTTTTTTTTTTTTTTTTTTTTTTTTTTTTGGCGTGTTAGCACTCGGCATTTTGAGTGCCAAGATTTCAATACGGAGCCATTTTAAGGGGAATATTATCTGAACAAAGTACTGAAGATGTCCATTGTGAAGCATGGTGAGGCATTGTTGCAGAACATTGGATAGAAATTAAATTAAACAAAGTGATAAATGATTTCCTGCTTTTGAATTAAAAGATGGACATGGATTCCCCATGGTAAGGGAAATGAAAAGGTGGTGACCAGTATTGCCAGAAAACTCATCTTTCGATCCCTAAATAACCATTTTTGAGTGGTGACCCCACCCTCTTCTAGCTACAAAAATTATATCAGCATGAAAATAAATAAATGAATGTAAGTCTAGCACTGAGAACAGTACCATTATCATAGCAATGCTGCAAAATGGGACACCTGGTAATCACTATCAGATGTGCTGTTCTACTACATTTCAATACCTGCAGCATGCCTTGATATTGATTTTGTGTAAATAAAAACTATTAATTTACTGATCTGCAGGTGCATAAGCAGTAATGTCCATTATACTTTGCACTGTACATTATTTCAGATAGCATTCTGGTCCGTGATTTAGGATTGCCATTAGCAACATGCAAAGCAGTTACATTACTAAACAAAGCAGAAGATTATACAAAGCAATTCCCAATTTGTAGCCTCAGTTAAAGGTCACCACATCTTTGCAAAGTACATTCTTAAGCTTAGCACCTTCATTAGTAAGGTTACATGGCATCAGCATTCAAATTAATGAATTTACTCTACTCTTTAATTAGGCCCCTGAGATTTGTTAGTAGAGATCAAGCCTACAGAAAACTTTTACATAATTGTGCACCTTCTTCAAGAAACAACTGAAGTGAGAACATCATTGTTCAAAGTAAGTGCTATCCAAATATCTATTCATCTGATGGTTTTAATAATCTTGGCATAGCCGAAGTTCAGTCATGCACTAAGGAATTTGTCAAACACTGACCAAATAAGTGTTACCATTGCACTACTATACGGAATAAAAGTCATTTGAAGTATATAAACTAAAACTTAGCTAGAACTGTTGCCAGAAAGACTTCAGTGAAACAAACAGGTTTGGATTACAATATATAATTACCAAGAAAAATAATCTAGTCTCACATTTCTTCTGTCTGCTATATCAAATTATTTAATTTACATTTGCTTTCCCTGTCACTCACATTTACACACTGCAAACAATTTTAAGTAAGAAGGAATAAGAACCATATTTCTCCACTACTATTATTTAGGCATATAATTCTGGCCCTCAGATTTAGCCTTGCTCTTCCTAGATTTACTGGTTTTCTTCCTAACGTCAGATCTTTGAATAGGTACCTACTGTATTAAATAAATAAGCAGAGACTACAGAAAGATTTGCTATTAGTAACAGCAAAGAGTAGCTTCCCTATACCTCTTTGTGATTAAACTGGCCAAGTTACAGACTAGTCAGGTTCACTTTGTTTCAGGTTGATGTTTACTTCTGAGAGATTGATTCCTCCTTCTTTATAATTTTGTAACAGTGGAGTTGATGTACACCTATCTATCTAGCTCTATATATATATATATATATATATATATATATATATATATATATATACATATACTATATATATATATATATATATATATATATATATATATATATATATATATATACTATATATATATATATATATATATATATATATATATATAGGCCTCGGGATTCATGAAGCTCGGCGCAAGGCCGGCGGTAGGCTTGCGCCGACAGTGCGGCATGAAGATGGCACAGTAGCACCAAATGCATATTAATGAAGGCGTGCCGCCGCCACAGCCATGTGCATAGGAAAGGAGCGCGAGTGCATAGGGCATGTCGAAGTGCCGCATGGAGGTGTGGAAATGCCAGCTGTCGACGTGCAACCTAAAATGCTTGCATATAACAACTTGCAAGATAGTAATCACATCTGTCAGTGTCTGTGGATACTGAAACATATGCAAAGCATGCAAGATAGTTCCTGCAAACACAAAATGAAGAAGTAAACACAAATGCATGGTAGGGAATAATGGGTCCCTATCCTGCAAACAAATGACATGGAAAACCGTGTGCCCGTAGTCCAACACAGTGTAGATAGTTATACCAAGTGGAAGTGAAACGCATCATATGTTAGAGCGCCGCCAATAGGTACGTCCAGCCCAATGGTTAGGGTCACCAGCTGACCCATAGTGTGAGGGAGGGTACACAGCTGGGCAGATGTGTCCATAACAAAATACACAATAAATGTACATATCTAGCGTCCATATGACCGAATCATATTCCACAAGGCATGTAATAGTCACATACAAAAGGTATGTCCGTATTTCACATACCAAATGTGACAGGAAATAGAATAAGCATGTAAATGAAACAGAAGCAGCATATAAACTGCTATAACAATAAGGCAACATGTAGGCTGAAAGGAACAGTATTATCCGTACCGTTGACTGTGGGTATGTGTTGTCCAGTACATTTGGATATGTGTCCGGAATATCTCCCATCCTGGACACAGGAAAAGGTGGCATCCTACCAATGATTTGAACAGTCTTCCAAAATCTGCACATCAGCGGTACAAGCCAAACTTGTCAGGATGTGTCACAGTTGAACTGGTATTACCCGGGTATACCAACCATGTAATGAAAGTTAAGTATGGGCGTGTACCTATGTGCGTGAGGTATAGCATATGGAAAGCAAACATGGCAGGGTAGTCCGCACAACCATACAGGTACCTGACATATGTAGGGTATGCAATGTGTTACTCTGGCCGAGTCATGGGCCAACAACCAAAGCAGTGATGTATGGAGTGTCAGGAATATGTGTGTCTGTGTGGGGGATGGGTAATGGTACAATCCTCCAAGGCGATACTGTGTCGTATGCAGAATAGGTGAATCGGAGGTGTATGAGGGAGCAGCGGGTGAAGCAGAAAGAAACACAAAAACATGTATAAACATTTGCAATACAACCAGACAGGCCATACTGTAGAACACAATCCCACAAACATATGAATATTAAAATGTGCGATACAAATGTATAGACATGTCACCGGCACATACCCACAGATTGGTCCTGATGGAACTGGCCATATCAAATGCAACACACCTGGATGCATAATGGACTGCCCAGCATCCCCTCCACAGCACACAACCCACTCCCATACCTGAACGTCCACCAAATCCAGCCATACTTGGCCTACTGGTTTGGTGCAGCCACATCTACACATAGTGACCACTACGCATATGTAGTAGGTAGTGTCACCCTAGGCAGTTTCAGGATTGCAAACTATGTATCCCTTGCATGTAAAACCCCCAGCACATTTTCATAACGCCAGAAGAATGTTCGGTATTTGTCTTGTTTTGGTCTTGTTCAATTTTTGGGATATCCCTCATGGGATAAGTAACCTGTGTAAACATTAGAATGGAAGACACGAAGTCCAGTCCTGTAGATATCTGGACACAAGTTTCAATGTGCAGTATTGATGCACGAGACTGTCCAGCCCTAGATGGTCATGCATAACCTACTACCCAGGATCAAACACCTGCCCGTGACGCACGTGTCCCGACACGAATAAGCGAGAGAATATATTGCACACATTTGCATAGTGGCACATGGTATAAAGGTGATGAAGGCACTGACATAAACAGGATAACCCCTGATCCACTGTGTGAGGGACAATTAATGTGTGTGTAGGTGTGACCTGACCAACAATGATACAATGCCAAATGACCTGTGATCGTAGGAAATAACTATGTACCATACTGCATGCAACAGTTGCCTAAAGCGGTCATGTCAGGATAGAATAAACGTAATTCGTACAAGAATCAGGCCAACAACAAAAGTGCCAAAGGTATAAGTCTCACAGCTAGGAAACAAATGAATGTCTAAACCTGCACTGACCGTGGCTATGTGTTGGCCCAACCAATCTGATGTCTGCAGTAGGGTTACCATCTGTCCCGCTTTGCGAGAGACAGCCCCTCTTTGGACAGTTGTGTCCGGACAAAATACATTAAAATGGAAAATGTCATGGGATTGTAGGACATAATTATGCCCCATGTGTTATGTAATAGTTGCAGAAAATAATTATTGCAGTATCTACAATACCTAAATGTTACAAGAAACAGAATAAGCATCTAAACCGCTACAACAATAGGCTTTCATGTAGGCAAATAAGTAAAGTTCTATCCATTGTACTGACCGTGGGTATGTGTCGGCTTGTAAAATCTGATGTGTGTTCCGAAAATGTCCCATCTTGGCCATTTGAAAAGTTGGCAACCTTAGTCCCCAGAATACAACCCAACCTGTACATATGACAATGTCAACGATACCAATGGTCAGAGCATTCGCACAATAACTGGCCAGCCCCTTAACCACTCACAAAGCCAGTGACCTTTGGGGGGAAAGGTGTTGAATGAGAATGACTACTTACAACAATGAAGAGTAATAGATGCATTTAACTGCAGAAAATTAGTAGTATTACAAATCTGTCAACACGTTCCAAGTTAATAGTACTAATATGGTAGAAGTGTCCATGATTGTCCCTGAGTTGTCATAGCCTTGTCCCTGTCACTGTAGAAATGAGTCCCCGAGTATCAGAGAGGTCCGTACACAGAAGTACACCAACCAACTGTCACATCTGTTGACAGGACTATTGCATACCTGTTATAACAGATGTCCAGAATAATATTCATTGTATTTATAAATGAATGAAATAGTCAAATGGGAAGGGAAACATGTGGAAACCACCCCCCAACCTGCATTATGTAGTGGAACCACTCCCTGCCCTAAATTATGTAGTGCCGACCCAATAATGTGGTCAGAGGTGCCCAAACACCTGTGTCTGTAAACAGAGGTAGAATGCTAAACTCTGGACTAACTCTGTCCATGTGCTATGTCTGATCTTTGAACAGTACCAGGTCAGTTCTAGTCACCAGTCGGCTGAGTCTAAACCCGGACCAGCACATGAACACCCTGACAATCAAACACGCTTATGTGCGAGGACTATAAGCATAGGAGTTATGAATATCCTTGGAGTGAGTAGACTTGCAGCACGGGTCCAGAGCAGTAGGAAACAGGGAATGTCCTAATTGTAGTACTGCGGTTTTCCCAGCAGGAGAATGGATGCCTGCTGTGTAAGGGAAGCGGTGAGGCGTATGTCAGAGTAGCTATAAACCATGGGTATACATATAAATGAGCCAGAACACCAATAGTGTAGTGGTTACAGCATCCGCCCAACGTAAAGGCATTCCCGGTTCAAGTACGACTATAGCACATATTAATTGTGTAATGAATGCATCTGTGCTGTAAAGCCAACATTTATACATGTAAAGGTGACTGCGTTCGCATGGGTCCGTTAACCGAATTCCATCAAAGTGGTACTGTCATAAGGAATAAGGCACATATAATCCCAAAGAAGTGCCTGTAAACATATGTAACTCAGAATAAGTAGATGCAAGTGGGCCTGCATGGGTGTACACAGCTATTAGCATAGCAAATGTATGTTGTCTTGTACAGCTGTAACTTTTATGTACATAGATAGACAGATGTGTGTATAGATAAATATACACAGACATAACAGAAATATGCAATTATATATCTACATATTTATCTATATGTACATATATATATATATATATATATATATATATATATATATATATATATATATATATATATATATATATATATATATATATATATATATATATGTATATATACATATGTAAGGAATACCAAAAGACGAAAGCAAACATAAGGGTTGTGAAGGGAATCCAGAGCAAGTAAGGAATTATGAAGTACTTGCAGCGTATGTCACATAAAGCTGCACAAGTGTGAGTAGAGCACCACTCTTCACACCAGAGGCAGGACTATACCAGTGGCCATAACATCGTTGAAGTGCTATGTCAACATTGTAAACAGACGGAATGTAGTACATGTTGCGAACACCTACACTTGTAACCCGCAAATTGTTCGTAATCCATAACATCAGGAAAGGCACATGTATGCAAATATGAATGGATGGTGAGCCTGTGAATACACGAGGCGGTACAAAATGTGTGTAGGGCCCCAACGCTCATGAGAGGGCAATGTGTAAAGGTGTGTCATGGCTACGATATCAGGTGTATAATGGCTGTTATGCGTGAAAACTCAACACGGGTGTGCAGGAGAAACTATGGATATGCGATTATGGACACAGGAGTGCTAGGGTATGTTGCACCAGGTGCAATGGAGTGGCCCGTGGAGGTCAGCTAGTACGTAGGTGTGATTCTCAGATAGAGCATCATTTGCGTGGAGACATGCTTGAATGGGCATATCGTTGTCGGACGTTGTGCGTCAGGTCAGGCAGCCCGGCACGTAAAACCTATACGCCACCCATGAGCATAATGGAGTTCTGCTGTGACAACCCCAAACCTGGAAAAGCAGAAAGACACAACTACATGAAGGCAACAATATGTTGACATACAGTCACAGTAACACAAACACACATCCTATCAACAGTAATAATATGAATGTGCACAGAAACAAACACAGTAGCAGGAATAATAGGCTGCGCATACGAGTAATAGGTCAAATGACACTGTATCACATCCCAGTTAGCAGCGGCACCCCAGACATGAAAAACGTGCGACATCTGTCCGCTGCATAACATGCAATATACTGAGCACAAGTTCACCGGAGTGAAGTGTCGGTGTCAGAATGACTAAGGCAATAGTATACAGTTGAAGCAGAGACCAATACGCATGTGTAAGTGTCCATGTCCGGGAAATGTATAAGTTAACGGACACACAGATGTATATATAGATAAAAACATATATATACATATATCTATATTAATTTACATACACATATATATTCATACAGATATATATATATATATATATATATATATATATATGTGTGTATATATATATATATATATATATATATATATATATATATATATAGATATATATATACACACACACACAAGGATATACTACGGATATATATAGACAGATATATATACACAAACAACAGATAGTGATATATACACATACACACAAAACATGTCAGTGTAGATATACACACGTACATAAATAGGTTACTTCACAGCAATTAGAGGTAACATATTTACAGCCCGGGCATAAGTGACTGGGAGGTCCAACAAATAAATGTTGCACCCCCCCACATCTCCCAGCTAGGCCAGACAGACATACAGACAGGCAATACAGATCAATACACTGCCGCTGTCCAAAACACCGGTAGGAAAGGACCAGTGGGAGAGTTCTGCAAGGTCTACACTTTAAACATGGATAACGGTGTCCCTTGCAAGACCCCAAAAATTCAGGGTACGTGTGAATCTGCTGACATTATTACGAGCAGGATGTAGGTGTACATGGAACAGTAGGTTGTGCAAGTGTGATAATACATGGGTTGACAAAATGTACATGTGTCCCGAGATGGGGAGAGTTGGCAATGTGTAGGGGTGTGCTCATACCCCAGCTGCGCTCGCAGTAAGTATTTGTCATGACTGCTGTAGAGGGGTGCCAGGTAGGTGGACCATGGGTATGCATTAATGGGCTTAAGTGTGCAGGTGCAGGTTGGCAGAGATGTAGTAGGCCCGCCCAGTGGAAGTCATTAATATTCCTATGTGGGCATAGCATACGCCTACACCTCCCAAACCTGAAGAGCACATCTACCGGATAGTCTGTAAACCATCGGGGGAATACATAGAGACCTAAACAGTGCCGTGCACCCAATTAGCATGGACGTCCATAGTTATGTATCAGAATGTAACAAAGTCCAACTAAACACTGCCAGAACTAGTGATATTAGGTGAACAGGTGGTGGAATACCAGTAATGACAGATGACAACATGTATGAGTCATAAGCAGCATGTACCTTGACAAACATGAATGAATACATATGCTCTGTGACTGTGAATGTGTCAGGTTAATAGAACCATTCATCTAAATGTGTGCCACAGGGTGTTATGCATTGTTCCTGATACAGTGTTCATTCACACCCATTGGTATGTGAGGTCTGCCACTGACGGAAAGTGCATAATTTGCTGACCACCTCGGGTAGATGATAGCATAATAGAAGAGGTTCAACACCTGTATGCCTGCGAGGGACACACCCATCTGAGCCGTTGTGTCCTGCAAAATGACAGTTATGGCACATGGCCTGTGAGTTCGGGAATGGAGGCTATATAGTGTGTCTAGTGGTGTCAGACATCAATTTGTTGTATCAGTAACAGCTACATGTAATAGGAAACAGTATTATCGATTATAATGCTACATGAATAACCTTAACGTATGCAAACCGTGGAAGTCGTCTGTTTACTACTGGCTGTGGGTATGTGCTGCCTTGACACATGTGATAGCTCTACATATAGGGTCTATAGGGCTGCCACTAGTCTGAATGGCCAAAGTGGAACCTCCTCTGTAGAACTGTCAGATGTACCAAGGCAGAACATACCTACAGCCATGCATAGTGCAGAAATATACATATCGGAACAAATCAAAGCATAGTCTAGCAGCAGTATAGTTGCTTATGCTACTACATATGACATATCGACGTGTCAGGTATACAAGACCTGTAACAAGCAACCAGTACAGACACCTACAACATGAGAAGGTCCCCTAATCAGGAGAGGTGCAATGGCTAGAGTATTGTACATACCACTCAACTGTCCCTGAATGTCAAGTACGTCCCTGAGTTTGACTGAAAGTCTAACTCTGTCCTTCTTAATCCCTCCTAAAATTAGTGGCTGTTGAAGGAAAGGTGGTGAATAACACTTACTGACTAATGACAATAAGTAAGAGTTATAAACAACTGTTACTTCAGAATATGTGTATTAAGTCATATGCTCTGATTCTGTCAATGTGTCAAGTTAATAGCACTACTTTTGTAAAAGTGTCCCTGATTTTTCTTGACCTGTCCCTGATTCTGCAGAAATGTGTCCCCGATTGGTGGAGAGTTCTTGTATTGTCACATGAGATGTGTGATGAGGGACTGTCCCATGCAAAGTGGGAAAGGTGTCACTCCTACAGTCTCTCGTCGTGCAATCTGAAAGGTGGTCAACATGCAGTAGGTATGTGGTAGCATGACTCGGCAGACAGCTGTGTTAACAAACTCAAGTCACATGTCAGCATTGCAGAGTATCAGTTCCCATGTATTAGGCAGATGGGAGCAGATCGTATGAGGAACATGCATATAATATGATTACGTCAGTGGACAGGCCGCCGAGTCCATACAGTCGAATGCCTGCCGTCGCAAAATGGTTACACATACCCGATAGTGTAGTCATGTAGTCTGATGTAATACGCATCACAAGGGATCACACACACCCAGTGTGAGTGACAAATGTAAGCGGAAATGTCGGAGAGCGAGCGGCTGTAAGCGTGTTTGTCTACCAGTATGCCAGTAGTGCACTATCAAAGAAATGTGGAGTCTAATCGTGTATAAGGTGCTGTGACCAGAGGTCAGCAGTGCTTAACACTGTGCAAACCCACGCACAACAGCTCCCACCTGCTGGACTGTGCCTTTCCCGGTCTGTATCCAAAGGCGTCGGCCTGTCCGCAAACAAAGAACCGCCCTATACACATGATGGCAGAAGTACCCTGCACACATAGCTCATGTGAATTAACAATAGACCATGGCATATGTACAGACAGTAGACCACACACACACCATACAGCTCTGACATCCAACAGTATAGCAATGTACTGGCAGATATGTCCAGACCACTGGTGTATGCATGCCTGGCCGTCCTGTGTTTCAGTGTGTGAGCATGCCCAGTATGACTGTTATGCATGTTGTCGACCGACAATACCGTCATACCGTCATGTGTGTGAGCATGCAAAGAATGGTCAACTGCATTGCATGTGTCACATGTCCAGATAGTTAATACTGTGTTGCTGACCCCTCTGTTCTACACAGACAGGTGTCATGCTGTGTCTGCAGGGTAGCTAATGGTCATGTGGCATTGACAGTTGCTACATGTCTGCATAGTGTGGGGGGAAATGCAACCACAACCACAGTCCTACACAGCACCATGGGTGGTGCACATGACTCTCACATGTGTAGGTGTGAAGGGGGGGCACAGCCAACAGTTGTACACATCTGCTGCTACTGTACTGGTATGCCGGGTACTCCATGTCAGTGTGTGGACCTATATAAATTGCTGGTTAGAGGGATACCAGGGTACATCAGTTCCCAGCTTTAATTACCAGCACAGTGGTGTTGGACGTCCTAGCTTACACAACCTACATCAAACTGCCTGGCCTGCTGTCATCTGTGTGTGTCTTAGGGGGTTGGCATCATTCATTGGGCATATCCATAGGCCATCGTATATGATTCATCTGTATTGGTCTACATCTGTCCAGCTGCATGGAACGTGTGTGGGCTGTACGGACACACATGATGTTCAGCCCATAATCTGCAGTGGGTTAGGACACCCTGTGTACTACAGGCTACCATTGTGACCCCTGTATGTGCTACAGAGGTCATGGTGCCACTATGGATGTGTACTGTCTGCTGCCCTAACATTTGGCCACCACAGTCACTTGTATGCTCACATACGTACCATAGCAATGGGTAACTTCACATTCTAATACAACCGCCACTTGTTAGGTCAATAGACATACCCTGGGTGTGTTCCGGACTTGAGGATGGTGCTGGAGTGCTGCCTATGTCGGATGCGCACAGTGCACCTCCTATACATGGCCGAGCACAGGTACTGTCATGTTTGGCATCCATTGTACTGTGTGTGGGTCAGAGAGGGGAAATCCGTGGGTACCTACTGTGTCAGTGCATATGCCTTGTGTTGCCTCTTTGCCGAGGGCAGGTCATAATGTGCACAGGCTTTCGCCAACTGTACCCTACTCAGGTAGTTCCTTCACCAAGTCACACTGTGCCTGTACAGGCCTTGGCGGTGGTGTTGGGCTGTGTGGCCCTGCCCCATGCTGTTCCTTTTGCAACTGTTACTGCAGAATAACATTGTGTAGCATAGCAAATACCATATCAACTTGTATGCATGTAGCTTGTGAATACTGCAGAGCTCCAACGGATGTGTCCAGATACCAGAACTGTGAACCGAGCATCCCAAACACATGCACAAGTATATGTCTTGCCTGTGCATCCGCCTCAGTATGGTGTGAGTGTTCAGGTGTGTGTGCATTGCTGATGGGTGTCATCAGCCACTACACCAGTGTTTACCCAGCATCCCCCACTAGGAGACTGTAGGGGATGTCCATATAGGCATTGTTGTGCTACAGCTGTGTCAGAAGCCATATATCGGACACATCATAGCTTCCAGGGCAGACAGCACACAATTCAATCTCATGCCCTGGCCATCGCATATGGCCTAGCTGTTGGAGGGTATGCCCCTGCAGTGACTGTAGACCCTACCCCGCTCCCAGTGTGGTGCTATGCGTGCAGGCTATAGCACCCAGTACCCCAGGGTAGTCATCCATGTGGTTGAACAGATGCATATTGCTGGTCCACTAATCACGTGTGATGATGACATGTACGTGCTCACTAGCATGTGTTGACATGGCATCTGTGAACTGGTGCAATACTCTGGATGCAGATACCTGTGAGATACCCATGATATCCCCAGTTGTGCTGTGTGAGGTACCTGTGGCTAGTACACCTAGGCCAATACTTCCCATGGTATCCACTCTGATGCGTTTCCCTCGACCTGTTTGATGTGGCAGGTGTGGCAGGCACAGATCAACAAGCTGATGTAGGAGGTCTCTGTCCACCCCATAGTGCTCCAACATCCCCAGCCCATGTAGCCCCTGGTAAGTCACCCTCTGTCTATAAAGTCTTATGTCACCCCAGTAAGGGTTGTTCGGCAGCATACACATCCTCACTGCCCCAGCCTCCTGCACATGTTGGTATATGTTGCCTGCTGCAGCCCGTGTCATTTGGTTGGACTGTGTAGTGAAATGTCCCTGCAGGTATACACCAGTGGTGTAGAGTGTGGACGAAACCTGTGTGTATGCTGCTTGCTCACATTAACCTACTGTTCATGTGCGGGCTGGCCATGTCATCTGCTGATTGTTCTGATCAACACCTGTTTGTGCAGCCTGTACACCCTGACTACCCAACCACTGCTGTCATCCCTCCCAATTTCAACAGGCAGGTATAGACGCACCCCTAGCTTAGGTGTGCTAAGGCAGGAGCACTCCCGAGGCACAGATCTGCAATGTACATACACTATGCCTGACCCCCCCACCCATGCTGTCAACTATATTCGAGACCTGCACCCGGCTGACTACACACATACACTCCAGGGACCAGCAGCACACCCTGATGATAAATGTGATACACCATAGTCAACCTCATCTGCATAGTATAGTCTTCTAATGAATAGTTGTATGACCCATACCGAGCCTCCAAATTATTAACCACTGCTCAGTGTTGGTCAGATCCATACACAACTGGCAACAGGTGCCTTACCATCACCATATTTGATGTTCCATGGTCTTCCCAGCAACAAAATAACCGGTGTCTACACGACTACAACCCGTGGCCCTGCACACTACATACGATGTGCATTACCACCACGCCATGGCAGATATACATAGATCCCAGGTTATCATGTACAGATCATCCGGCACAAACATTCAGTAGTGCTGATGTCTCCAGACATATGTTCACATCTATGTCCACCTCTACATCTACATATATCATATATATTATTTGTATGCATATATACATATATATATATATATATATATATATATATATATATATATATATATATATATATATATATATATATATATACATACACACATATACATGTACACACATATGTAGATATGGCATTTATATCACAACAGCGGACCACATGACAGCAATGCATTAGACAGGAATGAAAAGGAAACAACATGTGCCACCTGCATTATGTAGTGTTGTTACTATCAAGGCTTGTGTGTTATGTTATGTCACACGGGTCAGACCGTATCAAGGGTAAGAGTAGGGCTGCTGACAGTTACTCACCAGACCTATTGTCGAATGTATGTGTTGACAACCCAGTGTCTTGGCAGAATATGCGGGCTGTGAACACTATATAGGCCAGCAACAAAACAAACTGAACACATCCCGCAGCTAGCCACCCACAGATACCAACACATACGGTATAACTGAGAAACACACACACCTGCCATGCCTTGGAATCATGCACCTACCTGTCTAGTCTACCACACTACAACATTATGCAGTAACAGAACGCGCTATCGAGATTACTGGTACACAGCACTCCCAGAGGCATACTTCTAGATGGATGACATCATCCGCAAAGGAAAAGATGTCGATAGGGAATGTATGTGGAGTGAGCTGCCTAAAAGGCATTACTCTGTCCCCAGGCAGCTGGAAACACACACACTTGGCAGGGCTGGGAGTCGAACATACACATAACTACCTTATCACACTACAGCATTACACAGTTACAGAACGTGCTACCGAGATTACTGGAACACAGCACTCCCAGAGACATACTTCTAGGTGGATGACATCATCCGCAAAGGCAAAGACGCCGATAGGGAATGTATGTGGAGTGAGCCATCTAAAAGCATTACTCTGTCTCCAGGCAGCTGGAAACACACACACACACACACAGGCACACACTTGGCAGGGCTGGGAGTTGAACATACACCTAACTACCTTATCACACTACAGCATTATGCAGTTACAGAATGTGCTACCGAGATTACTGGAACACAGCACTCCCAGAGGCATACTTCTAGGTGAATGACATCATCCGCAAAGGCAAAGATGCCGATAGGGAATGTATGTGGAGTGAGCCATCTAAAAGCATGACTCTGCCCCCAGGCAGCTGGAAGCACACACTTGGCAGGGCTGGGAGTCGAACATACACCTAACTACCTTATCACACTACAGCATTATGCAGTTACAGAACGCGCTATAAAGATTACTGGAACACAGCACTCCCAGAGGCAAACTTTTAGGTGGATGACATCATCCGCATATGCAAAGACGCCGATAGGGAATGTATAGAGAGTGAGCAGTCTAAAAGCATATTACTGTCCCAAGGTAGACGTAGACAAACACACGGCAGTGGTGTGAGCAGGACAACTACCCATCTACGGAGCACTATTACAATGCTACATAGATACGAGACACGCCACAGACAGTACACCCTTCAAGACAGTCAACCAGTGTGTTCAATGTAGGCATCCATCCTGATGTGGAAAATGGACATCTGTTGCCTTGATGACCACCATTGCTATACAGGATATCAGTGGCCATGCCCATACACAGAGGCACATCACCGACACAAGGTGTCACTGGGCACGCTCACACACTTAGTATCACACGTCCGTTTGGAATGTACTGTGTGTCCATCTACACAATGGCGTACTGGGCATGCTCACACACTTAGCAGTTGCAAAGGGCCGTCTTGCATGCACATGGATTCTAAACACGGAAGGGCACAGTTTGGAAAGTACTGTGTGTCCATCTACACAACCGCGTACTGGGCATGCTCACACACATAGCAGTAGCAAAGGGCTGTCTTGCATGCACATGGATTCTAAACACGGAAGGGCACAGTATGGTGTTACTGTCCCCACGTACATGAAGGCCACTCACATGTACTGACCAGTACACACTCAAGAGCCATCACAGATGTCTCAGGTGCAGATCACAGAGGTAAACGCCGCAGTCTACTATGTAGCCCTCAGACATCACCATGTCATTGGACCAGCAACACACAGCCATACATTACCACAACACCGTGTGACTCGTGACCAGTGTACTGTACATAGGTCTACAGCAACTGTGCAGACTACACATGTACTGACAGGGTTCCATCATGTGTTATGCAATGCAATGATACCACTGTACATAACCAGGTTGGCTCTACACATAACAGGAGCCCTGGGTCTTACACAGCTGTGACAGATGACTGTCACTGTACACCAAAAAAGACACATGTTTGGATATGGCATGCATGTAATCGCAGTGGATATGTGCATGGACCCCACACACACACACACACACTCAAAACACATATGTACATAGCATAGCTTTTGCTGTCCTCCATGCAGACAAGTGGCTACAGCAATCACACGCATGAAAATGGAAGGTAGGTCCATGGCTGTTGAATGCTAACAGTACATGAGGTAGCAATGTTGACTGAGGACACATTCCCTCTGTACTAGTTACCCATGACACCCATCATATCATACAACAGTCCATGTGTTATGTATGTCATCACACATGTCCACCAATTGCAATGCATACAAACATGGCTACATGACAGGCATGTAGGACCAACACACATGTACATGTAGTGGTGTGCATGCAGCTGCCATGCATGTGCAGTAGCTGATCTATGTAATTCATCTGTGCCTAACTATAGCATGCAGTTGCAATGCAGCCCCATCATTGACAACTGTATATGGTAAAATACTGACAGTAAGGTAGGATGTACATCAGGTATGGATGGATGTGTGTACATAAAGTGGTGATTCACCTTTGCAGATGGATGTTTGCCGGGGATGGCTCACAGGTGTGTCACATGCCATCCTGCCATTACATGTGCAAACAGTATGCTATGTTACTGTTACTTGACGGTGAAGACATAAAACCTACACAGCGGTCAGGTGTTACTGACTGTAAGTCACTTGACACCTGTAACACTTACTTCCTCCCATGTGCATATAGCAGCGCAATTGCCGGAGGTAGCATTGGTACACATAATGCGGCCAATACTGCTGCATGTCTGTCAGACATATCATCATATAGCAGATGTATCATTCACAGTACTGCCATGTGTGTTTGCTTGTGTGACCATATATGCCACATATGGTGGGGAATACATCCCAATTGTTACACACCCCTGTACACTGTTGTAGACATCTGTACATATTGCAGTGTGGACAGCATGACGTAGGCAGGGGTGGTGTGTGTATCACACACATGTCAGCTATCCGTATGTGAATGACATTTGTGGAATCCACAGTGTGTGTGTGTGTGTGTGTGTGTGTGTGTGTGTGTGTGTGTGTGTGTGTGTGTGTGTGTGTGTGTGTGTGTGTGTGTGTATGAATGTATGGCTGTCTGGTGCATGGAGTGAGGGTGTATGCTACCATACAGAACAGACAGGATCCCTAACCCCTCATGGTGATGCAGTCTACTACCCTGTTGATGCCATCGGTCTCAGCCTTACTGGCTACCTATACATGTTCATTCTCTGTGTCGTGTCATGTGGGTGCACAGTACTGTGAGGGTGATTACCACATAGGCAGGGGTCCTCACCTCAACACTATGGAGTGTGTGTTATAGTGTTGTTGACCCTGTGAGTGTGGGAATGTTCCTGAAATGTGACAGGGTATTACTGCTACATAGTGAGGCCTCATGCTATCAAGTGGCCTCTAACGTTATCATTGGCCGGATCGCTGTGTACACCCCCCGCACCATGTCAACATACCTGTGATGTGACCTGGTATGGATGTCACGTCTCTAGCCACTGTAGCCTATTAAACAGCCCACATGCTTCTGGATCAGTAGATGTGTGGACATCTGTGGTATGTTAGCCTTTCCAACAGTCAGGTTGAGGCTACGTATAGCATGCTGATATTGCCATACGTGCCTGTGAGTACTCCACATTTACACATGGGAAACTGCAAACACTGCTACTTGCTGGCACATGCAAGTAGACCATAAGGAGGGAACCAGGGCATCATTACCAACATGCTGTTACTGTTGTTACCAAGACACATACTGTGAACATATAACAATGCATGATAAAACTGTACTACATGGTATGTCTGGTGCGTGTCAACAGTACACAACTAATGTAATATACACTTCTCTCACTATACTGTTCACTCTGTGCATCAGACCATTTGAGCAATTCCCTGCACTGATGGTGTGGATGACAGGGATGCGGCACAGGCTTCATCATATGCACAGGGTGATAATGTTTGCCAGGGGCATAGGCTGCACTAATGGATGACATCATGTTTGTGGGTAAGGGCTGGTGATCTGATTGGATATGTGTGGTCGTTATGCATGTGGGTGTTGCGGTGCCCTACAGATGTTTTTGCCATGTGCATGTATGTGTGCACACAGTTCTGCCTTTTGTGAGGCCTACACAGTGGTATTATTGACAGCTCCAGATTGTATAGACCAGGATTGTACAGATGGCCACATGACCTGTACCTGCCAGGGGTTGCATGGGCACTAACAGGTGGAGGTAGAGATTGGCTACTGTCCGACGACACATGTCCACTGGAACCGTGTCCCTGCTGGGAACATCCAGGGCCACGTCCACATGGCCTGCTGTGTCGTGGTGTGGACAGCGCAGCACCAGCTGCACTGCTACTACTAATGGCACTATGGGAGCGGGCATGTGAGGTGGCACGCTCACATTGACCTGCACTAGGTGGTGTAGCTGGCCTACGTCCACGTGGCCTATGCCTCACTCCTACCAGATATTCCAGCACAGACAGCTCACGCTCATGGATTGCCATGCCAATGTCAAGGATTCCAACCATGTCACCCAATCACTTGTCCAGAACATCAGCAATCTGTTGTTGAGCATTTGCCAATGCCTGGATGTTACCGTTTAGAGTATGGATAGCAGCCCTCTGCAGCCTCTGCCCTTCTCTGTTATGCTGTTCAGCACGTGTCTGTGCCGCCATTACAGTCTGGAACATGCATCTGGTGACACCAGCTGCTGCGCTTTGTCCTGCAGGTGCATGTCTGCCAGAGGTCCTCCTACAAGCAGCACTGGCCATATGCCTGTGTGGCATATCTGCAGTCATTACACTGACACCATGGTGTGGAGACACACCTTCTGTAGCCACCACACATTCCTGTTCCACACTAACAGAAGCTGACTGTCCTTCCTCTATGGCCACTGGTGATGCAGTATGTGTTGGCAGCAGAACTGTGTGCGGGGAAGAGGGGGACATAGCTGGGATGGCAAACATTGGCACAGATTCAGCCCCTGACAACCCTGCCTGTACCTCATGCATATGTTCATCACTGCTAGTATCTGTGGGGACACTAACATCAGATGTACCGCAGGAGGGTAACGCACCTACATCACCTGTGAATGCAAAGAAAGACTCTAAATTACAATAGGTACACAAACACACACACACACACACACACACACACACACACACAGACACAAACATACACACACACACACACACACAGACACACACAGACACACACACACACACACACACACACACACACACACACACACACACACACACACAGATGCACACACACAGACACACCATGCATGTGATTTGTCAGATGGCATGCAGCATGCATGTGATACAGCAGACGGCATGCAACACAGACATTAATAGTGTTAGCATACCTCCCTGGGTTGCACACAACAGCAAGCAGGTGTCATATCAGTAGCCATGCAGTTCACACAGTCATGGTAGTAAGCATGGATCCCCGTGATACAACATGTGGACCAGAACAGGTGAACAGTACACATGGCTGAAGTGACCTTGACATGTAGTCTGCTGATGTGTGCATTAACATGCATACATGTCTGACACAATGGTGTCCTGACACATGTACAGCTTTGTAATGGGCATCACATTGCAGTGTTGTTTGTATGCCCTACAGATAGAATGCATGTTTAGCAAATGTGCATGAGCATGGAAGGGTAGTGTGAGCCATCTACATTGCTATACAGTGTGAAGTACAGAGACTGTGCCATTGCATGGCATCATGAGGCATCTATATTGCTATACAGTGCATAATATGCACACATTGCATAGCCATAACTGCATGCATACCCATGACATAACTGTGGATTGTGACCCACGATGTTGAGGTGTATACACACCAAACCATGCTGTGTCATGTGACAGGTCACTGGAAGACCTACAGATGACACCCCTGCACAACTACTACAGAGTCTTAGCTGCCTGGCAACCATGTCCACACATGGCAGACTTGTCAATTCACCATGTTCCACATGACATTGATGTACCACACACATGAGGTGCACAGCTAATGGTGATGTCCTACAGCAGCAAGTGAAATGCACAGTATCTGTGGCCTGATGTGGTGTCAATGTCTGTGGAAGCTGTACAGGTCACTACTGTCATGCTATGACACAGTCGTGATGTTCAACACATCTTATATGGTAGACTTAAGTGACACCTCCACTAGCTGTGCACAGGCTTTTAGGATGTCCAGTGTACCACATCAACTGTATAATCAGTCAACATAGGCTATAATTGGATCATGTGTGGACAATGTGCAACAGGGTGTATACACATCACATCTACTGTGTGGCTACATGTCTCTGGCCATCCCCCATGGCCATGTGTGAACACGTGTTGGCCAAATGTTTGTGATGGCCATCTATCTCACATGTCTGTCTTGTCCCATATGACATACAGCCATAAATGTCAGATATGTCACCATCCACAGGGCTATGCAGACAACGGGTTGTATGTTTGGTATGTGGGGTATGTGTTATGGGATAGTGTGATAATATTGCAGCCAGAACACTACATGTCTGGGATATGTCAGATGGCACATCACAATGTGTGCACCCATTGCAGGGGCATATAACACAATGGTGACTCCTGTGGGCTGCCCATATCCCAGCTCAATGTGTGGTACTGTTTGCGTACCAAAGATGTATTGTTCCAATGTATAGTACATATGCCTACATTGTACAACACCTCCACCGTTGTATGCAAAGCTGTCCACACATGTAGTGATGACAGATACTGTGGTTTCATGTCAGTGTATCATTTCATTTGTATATATTGCACATGGGTAGCCAGTGTGAATGATGGGAGATGCGACCTGTATATCATGACTGGACCAAACATCAAGTGTACAAGTGTTAACTGGCAACATGGCAAATAGATCTATGCTTTAACATGCCTGATACTGATGATAGTCTCACCTGCAACGGACTGATGTCTGTGCGGCACGCCAGAGGTACCTGTATAGGGGTGACACAGCAGTTTGAACATTATCCATGACTGTATGACAGCCACAGGGTGCACTGTGTATGTTAACATATTCACCTGTACAATAGCATATAGTATGCATATGTGTGCATACACAGGGTAGCATACCGTAGTATGCAGCATGTGTGTAAACATACCTTGCATATGATGTTACATTACATAATGTGCAGTGACACATGCAACTAAATGGGATATAATAGTCATATGTGCAGTACTGACTTACCAGGCAACTCCAGGCTCATTGGTTGGGAGACACCCATCTCCACGATGGCAGCTAGTGTTTGTGGATGCTGTTCTGAAGGTGTCCCCAGACTGGCCAGTAGCTCCTTGGTGGGTGTGAGTGGGGGCTGGGTCGGTGGCCGACCACCTGTTTCACCTTGTTCCCTGGCCATTGCAGTGGCACGCTGTTTCGCATGTCGTATCAAGTCCGTGCAGTCTCTGCGCACCTGCTGGTAGGTGCGGTTATGGCCACCCACATCATCAACCCTCCTGTGAAGATCCTGCCACAAGTCGTCACGCTGCTGGGCATGCTGTGGCACATGTCTGAACAACACCTCATAGTTCTCATGGAGGTACGGGATGAGGACATCATCCTCCTGACAGCTGTATGCTGGCAGGCGTGAACGAGGCATTATCTGTAAGACATAATGATGGTGACAGGTCACAGTATCACAGAGATGTACAGAGATACTGCTGCACATATATTTGTATTAAATCTAGTACATCTGCACAGTTATCTTTGCAAATCATCATGACACTAACAAGACTGACATGTTTGTGTCCCACACATGTAACACCCATTATGCATTGGATATCATCACCATATATGTGTGTCACCTCATTACATTGTTCATACTCTATGTGAATATTATCTTGATGTGGGCATGTCTGTTTGTCTGCACTGGTGTTCTTACCTATCAGCACATGCCTGGATGTGTCCACAGTAATGCTGTTGACCTTGATGCTGTGTATATGTCACATATCAACACATACACTGCCTTAATGGACTTGAGCAGTGACAATGCACACATACGCATGGAAACCTTTACATGCATGTGTATTGCCATATACATCTACACAGCACTGTACAGCAGTTCAACATCCTGCCACGGATCACCTGTGTTGCACATAGGTTCATAGGTTCATAGGTTCATAGGTTCATACTAGGCTATCTGCCCGAGGGCATTTACAAGCCTAGCCCATCGTTTTGTGGCTTACGCCACCCCTTTAGTATGGGGAACTATACCCATTATTTTGCTGTGCCTCTGTCGAGCAGTGACACTGAGGTAATCCCTGGGGTATATCTGCGACCTCCCATCCATTGGTCAAGATTTCTCTTGAACAAGGCCAGCGAGGTGCTCTGCCTCACATGTACCGGGATTTTGTTCCACAGCATAGGGAGTCTTTGGGTGATGAATCTATCCCTCCAGCACGTCCTATTAATAGCCGTGTCGAGGTTTAAGTCTCCCGCCCTTGTGGCTCTGATGGATCTAGATTTTTTGAGGTGAAGCATATTCATCAAATCTGGGTTTGACATGGCCTTGTATGTTAGGCAAAGGTCACCTCTGAGCAATGTAAGCGACTGGATAGAGCTGGAGTTCTTTCAGGCGGGCAGCATAGGACAGATTTTTGAGACCCTTTATCCTTTTGGTGAGGAACTTTTGTGGCCTCTCCAGCTGCTGCAAGTGTCGGGTCAGATACATCCCGAATGGGGCATTGTACTCAATCATTGGTCTGATGAGTGATGAGTAAAGGGAGACTATGACCTCCCTTGATCTAGATGAGAATCCCTTCATGATAAGGTGGGCAATGTAGAAGGTCTTCCTAACAACTTTAGCTACACGGGTGTCGAATGACAGACTACTATCAACCTGGGTCCCCAGGTCCCTGATAACTTCTTCTGTGCTCAGTGGATTGCCACCTATTTGGTAGCTAGAGGTAACCTTGTTTTTCCCAAAGGGTATGACTATGCATTTTTTGGCATTTAACTTCAGGCCGTGGCTCTGGCACCAGTTATCCGTTTCTGTGAGACCCTTCTGAAGGATATCTGTGTCAGATGTGTTTTCTACTATGGCCCTTGCAGTCATCTGCAAACTTTGTCAGCCATAACCCTCCTGTGTTTGCTTGTATTTCGGAAAAGTAGATGCCAAACAAGAGTGGGCCCAGGACTGAGCCCTGTGGGACACCACTTGTGACAGGCTTTGAGTCTGACATGGCGCCAGCAACTCTGACCCTGTGGGTTCTGTCACTCAGCCAGTTTGCAACCCATCTTGTGATGTATGGGTTAACATTTAAGCTGATGAGTTTTTCAATGATACCGAGTGGGGCATTGTATCGGCCTTAGCCAGATCGAGGTAGGCTGTATGGACTGCCTTTTCCTCGTCAATGGCTTTGGTGACTGTTTCAAAAGTCAACCAAGTTTAAAAGGCATGATCTGCCTTTGACAAAGCCAAACTGGGTTGGATCCAAAGTCTGCAAATTCCCTATGTCTTTATTTATGAGGTCCATTATAATACTCACCAAGGCATTGCAGATAAGGCTTGTCAAGCTAATGGACGGTAATTTCCAGGGGTCGGTGGAGGCACCGCCTTTGTGAAGTGGGACCACAGTTGCAGTGCGCCACTCCTGGAGTGCGTATCCAGAGGTAAGACTTTGATTAAACAGCTGTCCTAGCTGTGGGTTTAATTCCTCATTGAGTTAGGAGCACACAGCCGGGGACACCATTAGGTCCCATGGATGCTGTGTTTTTGCTGGAGAGAGCAGTTCTCACTTGGGCACTGGAGATGTTTGGGGGCTGCAATCGTTTTGGTATAGATATCTCTCCTTTTGGGAGGGGCGAAGTTTGCACTGAACCTGTCAGCCAGTATGTTGGCAATGTCTGTAGGATCAGTAATCTTCACATCATTTTGAACTAGTTTTGAGCATATCTGGGAGTTTCCTCCTAGGTTTCTAACATAGCTAAAGAAGGTCTTATGATTGTCTTTTGAGTCTTTAGCTATTTTTCTCTCGAAATTTGCTTTGGATGATTTTATGAGAGCTCTTAGTTTTTACTTATAGTGATCAAGGGTGTCTTACCTTTTAAGGATTTTGCTCTATCTTGTAGTAGCTTCCTCCTTTTGTTGTAGAGTTTGTTTATGGCTGGGGTCCACCAGACTGGACGCTTGCCTTTGGTACAAAGAGTCTTTGTTTTGCTTGGGATTGCCTTATCCATGCAGTCCTGCAGGTGCTGGTAGAAGGCATTTGTAAGTGATTCAGCGGCTTGAGTACTGTTTTCCGCCGCTCGGGGCCTTAAAGGAGACCACACTAGTCTTTAGAAGTGTGAAGTCGGCTTTGAAGTTCTTTACTGTGGTCTTTTTATTTCAGGTGGGGTGGGATGAGGACCTCCAGCGAGATTAGTTTGTGATCTGATCTCACCAGTGAGGGTATACTTCGTGTTGAACATTGTGCTCCCATGTTCGTGATGATGAGATCAAGTGTGTTATCTCCTCTTGTGGGGATGGTGACTAGTTGTTCCATGGCATTTGAGTTTATGAATTCCAGGAACTTTTGGGCTAGGGTGTTTGGGCTTGAGTAGTGTTCCCAGTCTATATTAGGGTAATTGAAGTCACCTAGTATGATGGTGTTTGGTGATACATTTATCCCCTCTAGTGTTTTCAGGAAGGCCATGTGAGGTTCCTGAGTTTGTGAGGGTGGCCTGTAACATGCTACAATTTGCAGAGCAGTATTGCCTATGGTTAATTGCACCTGGATGGTCTCCGATGCATCGTGCGTTGCCACCAGTCTTGAGGTGTGGGTGTCCTTGATGAATATGGATACCCCCCTCCTTTCTTGGTATTGTCCGGATTTTGGGGCCGAACGCATGATATGAGGTAAAACCTGATAGCGCTGGGGTGCTCTCAGGAGCCTTGAACCAGGTTTCTGTCACAGCACAGACATCAACGTTCTCCATACTGAGAAGGGCCTTGAGTGCGTGCATTTTGAGATTTAGACTTCTGGCATTGAGCAGCATTACCCTTAGTTTTTTTCCTTTTTTGTGTTCTAGGGTGGTAGGTTTAGAATTTGAGCCTTGCCTAAAAAAGGCACTATGGGGGTGGCAAGAGCCTTTGCCAATATCCGGAATCCCAGGGGTGACAGTTGCAAGCAGTCCCTTGCGAAGCAGCGTGGCTTGTCCAGCATGTCATCCCAGGCAGACAGATATTGGATCCCCTTTGAATGACACCAGTGTTTAAGCCAATTGTCTGTGTGTGTCATGTGATAGACATGGGACAATGACTACCCGGACGTCATTCGCAGGGATGGTTATCAACTATAGCATGTACGGGCAAGGTTTCCTAGCTGTATCCGACAGCCATTTTGCCACTGCAAGGTGCATCAGTGCCACATGACTGATCCAGACAGTTGATAATACATCTACCATGCGGTCATCACACCATGTATGACAGAGATGGCATGTGCAGCTTTGATGGACAGGGTTGCATGGTATGGCGGGAGTATGTCACATGTATGGCACAGGGATCTGTCCAGCATGTGGCGATCCTAGTAGTAGGACAGTGGCTGTCCATGACATATGTCTTTCAGATCAGGATATGTATATGTAGCATGTCCAACATCATAGTGTAGCACATGTCTTTATGCAAGGTAGCCAGCATGCTGCATAGTGGAGGTGAGGATTGTGAAGGCTGGTATCGCCCATCCATGCATGGCCAATACCCGTTAAAGGTGATATGTGATCCAATATTGGTCACCCAAGTGCTGAGTATGCCTGTCCAATGATCTCCATGCTCATGGATGGCACCCTGTCATGACATGGGTGCCTCGTATGACTACCTAATAGGTCTGGAGACATCACCAACTCAGGGAGGTGAACTGCACAGCACCATCCCTTACACAGTGTCCATAATGTTGACCACAGCCTAGGTGGTAGTTAATGGGTACAGGGATATTCACCTAGCGGTTACAATGCTAATATCATCTGTCAGATTGTGCACATATGTCACACACCTCACCCACAAAGCCCATTCTGTATGTTGTCCACAACACTGAGACAGCTATTGCTCATAGGTCATGGCCATTCACATCCTTACATACACAGATGCCTCACATTTGTCTGTGTGGTATTGGCTACAATGAGGGGGGAGTACAACACATTAACCCTGTTTTACTGTAGCTGTCACTGGTGTGATATGCACATGTCACTCTTACACCTTTTGTAGTTGTGATTCTGTCAACAGGCCACTGGTAGAACACTCCTGTGACATACGAAGGTACATGTAGTCAAACATCCGTACTGTCATCTACGTCTGTACTGCTAACATCTACATTGATAAAGGTTCATGGACTTGCAGACCATACTCAGCAGGGTAATAGTGCAGTGCCTACAATTATGACTGTCGTCACCACTTGCGGGTTGATCTTATCCAACACATTATCTGTATTGCATTTTCATGCTCAGCACTTGTTCAGAACTTGTGAGCACTTCCTGAGCTACTAATTAATGTAGCACCCATTCCAAACCATTTCTCACAAATACACTGTCTGTCCTTACATTTCCAGCTTGCTTACAGTACAACAGCTGTTGTACACACGTAACTCACATATCTTGTGAGACATTGTTGAATATACAGGCATGTCCAACTGTCAGGTACCAGTTGTATTGCCTGTCTATATGATGAATATGTTGTACATGTGGCAATAGAGCAGTTGTCTTATGTACACAGTCAATGCTCACCTCCCAACATACGACACTATAGCCTGTGGGAGATGCACATATGTAGCCATGCTGGGGGTAATGCTCTCACCAACCCAGACTGAACAGTCATGTGGGGACATGTAACATTTGCAACACACCCCACTCATCACATAGTCTCACAAGATCTTCACCACCACAGGCCACACATAGTATGAGTACAACTTTTGCAGAACCTCTCCATACTCTGTGTAGGCACCAAAGGCAGCCCCCATCACCAAACATAACAACAATAACTTATAGCCCACAGACTCGTGTGTGCCCATCACATGCAGCCAATAGGGTGTTATAACATACACAACACACCAGTCATAGGTGACTCTGTAGGCAGTCACAATGATGCCCCACTCAACAGGCTACACAAGGCGATAGTCGCTTACATCTAGCTGTCGGGTAACTGGTTCTGCAACATAACCTATGCACCCATGCCACACCTCACCAGGTACAATTTGACTGTCATTCTTCATGTTAGTGTGACTGCCCTGAGATGCAACTTCACAGACTACATGTGCAGGGACATGCAATAGCTCACCGGTCTTGTAGCCCTGAAGGTATCGGCCAAGCCCTGGGGAGCGTTATGCATTCATCCGGACTTGGTACCACTGTACAACGACTGACTCTTTCACTTCAACAGTTGCCTATGCTTCTGCTGTCATTTCACAGGCATCCAGTATCTGTCCGCTTTGATTGACATGGTCAACAAAACACGATGCTTTGGCACAGATGACCTGCACCTGTCAGCCCTGGGAGTACAGATAACATGTAAGGCTCTTGCTGCTCCTATACTGCCTGTCTTGCACAGTTTCCAATAACATTCACCACCAGAACGGGAACAGGCAAGCAAAACATTGGGTCATGTGACTTGATGCTTGACATCTTCATCTCTGACGCACGCAGGCAAGGCACTCCTTATAATGGACCACTTCAATATCTCTGCAGTGACTGGGACCTGCCTCTAGGCTCCGCAGAGCACACCTGCACTGACAGGTTATACGCAGACCACACCTTTCAGTCATGTATATGCAGACCACACCTTTCAGTCATGTAACCTGGACCGGAACACCCATGGCTGAGGTGTTCCCATATTCCACTATGTTGTACACACCTCCTGGCTAGTTACTTAGCACAATGCATCAGAGGTGATCCATGTACAACTAACTGTGGCCAGAACTGCTATACACATTGTAACATGCTACGGATTCAACAACATACCCCACGGTTACCAGCCCTCATTTCTTGGTGTACTGGGCAGTAGGGTTCAGACAGGTACTACTGATGTGAGACTGACACTACCCCACACTTAACTGGGATATCCACTCATGTACTGACACATTAGGCCAATGCTGTCCGAGATTCATAGCCTCCACTGGTGGTCCACACCTGGGGTTATCCCCTCGTTGGTGGTTTCCGAACATATGCTAATCACCCTTGTTATCCACATCCCAGCACCACACCCTTCATGGCATACACAGTACAAGATTACTAAAACGCCTACTACGGACGTCTTATGACAGCAGTAGTAAAGGTCATGACACCGTGCAGATGGACAATGCACATACAAACGCTGAAACATACCCCAGTACACTTCATTAGCACTTACACGACTGCATGGATCATGCTATTCCAAACAGAGCCATGATGAAACCACCAGATAACTGATACCACTATGGGGGTACAGTTCCATGGACATAATGTACAACAAAAGGTGGAGGCTGCTGCAAAGTGGAGTACAATCCCATGGGTGGGGTAGCTCACTGGACAGCCGCAGTAGGGCTACGGGATTCCTTATCACATTCTCTGAACCTAGCTATGTAAACATTACTGCGACACATTCCAGGATGTACCACAAGGCATTATGGAGGTATGTCAGTAGTCAATGGCAATACCCACATCTGCTCTGACATACGACAGTTACTCAGGAACATTACATAACCGAGTGATGTTGGCAACATCCTGGTGGATGGGTTCAATGCTAACATTACACCCTCTCACTCCCTACAGGGCCACAATCCATGCAGGAACATTGCAGTGTCCCTGCGATCACAACTACACAGTACTAACCTGCACTCCCTAAGGCCTGGAAAACTGACTCCATGTGACCGTCCAACATCCCAGGCTGTGATTTACACAAACCTCTGAACAACATGTCTCCCCACTTGGCCACCAGATTCAGTAATAACCTTATATCAGACATTGTGGCCCCTGAATGGCACACAGCAACAGTTATCTCACTCCACACTGGTGACACCACAATGAACCAGAGGGACTATTGCCCTATACGCCTTACTGGACTGTTCTGCAAGGCTATGGGGCACATCATCATGGAAGTCATTCACAGAGACATTGGAGGGCTCCAGTCCTTTGATGCCACCCAGGTTGGACTTGTTAAGGCCAGAGCATGGCTCCTACACCTGGTGGACTCCTTTGATACAGTTACCAGGTTAGTTGATGACAGTAAGGGGGTCCACACAGCCTACATTGTCCTCTCATTGGCTTTCAGCATCATTCTCCATTCTGGTATTGACAACATACACATCCACCTGCACATCGACCCCTATGTCTCAGGATGTTATGCAAAGTGGCTCTTGGACAGGACCCAGACAATGAGCGTAGAATACCATAGCATCTACTGTATTTCAGTTTCACTTGGTGTACCACAGTCCTCAGTCATAGGGCCCCTCATGTTCGGTATATGCTTCCCTGAGATACAGGCTAGCACAGAGGGACGTTCCCTGACTAGCTTTCCAGACAACTGCATACAAAGCACCATGATTGATCCACCAGCTGATACTGACTCCCTCCATAAGGATGTCACTGTGATGGATATCTGATATCAATATCATGGCCTCAAGCTGCATGACACAAGGTGCATGAACATCCCCTTTGCATTACACTAATCACCCACTGACTATCACATAGGTGGTAGTCCCCTACATACATGTCACATTGTACGTGATCGTAGTACACACGTATGTAGCACCCACTCCTTTGATAACCATATTGCCAATGTGGCATGGATATCCTTCTGCGTGGCCACCCTTATCTGTACTGGGTTTGTAGCTGGAACATAGGCACCCATTGTACCTGTGAACTCCTGATGTATACACACATTCAAGGGTACAACACCCCATTTAGGGTGTACCTTACAGAACAGCTATGGCTTTACATACCACAACATTAACATGCCATGAGGATTATTGAGCTCTGAAGGTTGACGTATGCGGCAGACCTACGGACACCACGACTGTACACATTTGCATACTGCATACTCAGGGGTGACCTCTGCGGAACATACAGGGCCCATGTCCACAACAATATTCATGGATATACTCCACATAAGCGACATAAGCAAAAACCACTGAGAGCAACGTGCTCATGGATATGTGCACACACGCAACGATGAATGGGATGTGCTTGAGGGTTACATTCCCAAACCAGACACTCACCATGCTTTGGAACATGATTCCTATGTACATCACGCAGGGAAACTCAGTAGCACTGTTCATGTGATACCTCACTTGGTGGATGGGAGACACACATGTACACCAGGGATCACTGCAGTGGCTGTACTGTGCAGAGGTGCAGGTAACACATGGCTCTGCTCTTCACAGACAGGACACTACCCTAGAGAGGTGCCGCTGGTGTAAACACTGTAGTTGGGCTTACACATAGACATGCCAGACAGCATAGTACCCCACTATGAATCTGTGAAGCTATTACATGTCCTTTGTGCATGGTTAATTGAGTAGCTCTTCCATTTTGATTAGCTATCATGCTGTTACAGTGTCCCATGACTACAAGCCATATGTATCCTGTTATTGTATATTGTACATGCCAATAGACAATACCTTTGGTATGCATGATATGACTGTTATGCTGTGCAGAATATCTGACATATCTACCTACAATACTGTACATTACACATATTTTACATATTATCCCATAATGCAAAGCATACTTGCACAGCAGGACCACCTTAGGCATGTCATTGTCATTATATGCCCATACACATGCCTACTGTGACAGTATATCAACATATACTATTCCCTGCTATGGCATGTACTTGTTGGACATACCCTACCACTGACGGCGGGTGGTATGGAATTGTTCTGTTTAAAGCCCTCATGTAGCATCCCTTGTGGTGTCTGTGATGTTTACCTTATGGCCCACTGCAG
Organism: Protopterus annectens; assembly: GCF_019279795.1. Classification (NCBI taxonomy): domain Eukaryota; kingdom Metazoa; phylum Chordata; order Ceratodontiformes; family Protopteridae; genus Protopterus; species Protopterus annectens. The sequence goes on along the minus strand of NC_056739.1, from coordinate 942,280,523 downwards.
GACACACAATTTCTACAAGTGTTACTATGCTCAGCAAGACATCACTACATAATACCTTTTCCCACTTTATGCATTGTGGACACTTTTAATTAAATACAAAACAGGCTATATATACACTAACATACTGAGTGTTCTACATACCTTGTTAGCGTTCCGAACTTTCGTAACTATCTCTCTTACACTGTTTAAACAGTTCTATGGTATGAGCATATGATTTGAATGCCTGGCAAGTCATCCTTATATACGTTGATACCTGTAACATGTGGTTTCCTGCCGCCAATTGGTGTTCCTGAGTACATTATTACATGCACATCAGCTGTGCAGCTACTCCATTCGCCAATTACGCGGCTACAGTGGGGTATAATTGAATTCTCCTCTTGGGCGTTGCCCATTTTCCCTACCTTCAGGGAGATGGCCTGTATGTGTTTTGTTGTGTGTAATTGCAACTGCTATGTGTAGAGACACGGATATTTTGGATTCATGTCCCCCGTGGATTGTGTGTGACGGCTAGAGTATGTAATTCTACATGTGAGTGTACCTGTCATCTCAACCATCTGATAAGGGACTATTGCAAACAAAACCTGTAACATCGCCATCTGTTCCATTATACAACAGCTACAATTTCACATGGCACCTTTAAAAATGTGTCTCTCACAAGGTATGTTAACGCTTCTGCAGATGTAATTGAGTGAGTGGATGTTTGTGCTGTTATTACAGTCTGTATTGCTATAGTTTCATGTGTGGGGGATGTAGGTGGGTGTACGTAGCATATACAGGTTTGTGGGGCTTGCATTTCTACATATTCCATATATGTGTGTGAGCTCCTTCCCTAATTAAAGACCTATCAGTTAGTAGACTTTTGTTACGGGAATATACATTGGGCCGTTGTTAATTGGTTTCTATATAGTATGCAGGTGAGTTTGATACTTCCATACCTCCGGAAATACAGTGATATGTAAAGGAATGTTAGTAAATGACAGCTGTCCCATGTATTTCTGTCCCAGATATTTGCACTCATTGCAGTTGTGTTGGTAACTGAACCTCTTTGGCATGGGTTGCCACCTTTTCAAAGCCATAGTGGGACATTTGCGGGACACACATCAGTGTTTACAGGCCGACACATACCCATGGTCAGTACACAGGATAGCACATACTTTTATGCTGAATACATATTTATTCTTGTAGGACTTTGGCTACTTATCATATTTCACGTATCATTTACGTTTCTTACATACAGGCATAACTATTTAATGCAACTATTACATAATATATGGGACATAATTATGTCCTACAATCTCGGACATTTGCCCTTTTTAATGTTTTATGTCAGGACACAACTGCCCAGGGAGGGGCTGTCCCTCCTAATGTGGGACAGGTGGTAACCATATGCCTATAGCAGGTTATAACCATACCTACCATAATGATCTACCTCCGAGTTAGCACTAACAGACACACAATGCAGACACACACACACACACACACATTACAGTCACACAGAAATGCACATGGCACCCTCAACACACACATACATAGACTACGGCAATCACAAACACAGTTGAACACAGTACCTATGTGGACCGCAACACCGGCAGCGGTAACTAAATGTCCCTTCATATTGTGATAATATTACTCGCAGTTCTAGTGTTCTGGTACTGTTGTCTTTCGGTCTTTCAGCCTCATGGTTACGTGTGTCGGTATGTGACACATTCCATAGTTGGCAGTATTCTATTTATTTGTACCTCCATGGTTGTGTACATGTCATTGACCTATCTATATATTTGCAGATATCAGTGAATCCATATATATCAACATCTATCTCTCTGTCACCCTTTCTATCTGTATTATATATATATATATATATATATATGTATATATACATATACACACATATATATATATATATATATATATATATATATATATATATAAATATATATATATATATATTTCTGACAGAGAGAGTGACAGGCAGAATACACCTTTCATTGTGTACTTGGTGTATACTGTTTCCTGGACTCCGCACGTTTGTGTTTGAACCTGTCACATTACACACCTGCCATAGGTACATCTTGGCTACCATAGTGTTAGGTGATTGTGTACATGATTGCGTGCTCTATTCCTGGCAGTGGTTGTTTTACCCTTCAGAGCAGGCACTATTAGTACAGGGGTGAATAATGCTGGTTTCACCTGTTCTGGACATTATTGACCGTGATCTGCGCAATATTCAGAGAAGCTTAGCCCTGTTTCGCGCATATCCGTATAGTCATAATCAAACGGCGCTTACCAGCACTGGGCAATGCATATTCCCGCTAACGTGTGCTAAATATCATCTGCTGACCTGCATCCGACAAGCATTATTCGTGCCTTCGGTATTACGCTACATCCCTTGCAGGAAGTGGGACCGGGAACATGTATGACGGTCACTGCATTTACCACTTGGGCATCCGGGATTTGTTCACGTGTTATGGCGTTTTGTATGTGGACTATACTACGGCTGTTACTCCATACTGCAATCACATGGGTAACTCAGTTAGTTTACATATGGATGAGTCCTATTAATGGTATGTCCATGTGATGTGTAATGGATGTGCTCCAGCAATGGGTATGTATATCACAGTGAGCCACACACTATAATGTGCTACACCTTCAAACGACCATAGGTGGAGCATGCTGGGGTGACAGATACCTGTCATGGGTACACCCCATGCCTTGACACTATATCCATTATTACATTATGTGGAGCCCCTCATTAACGCGCCAGGGAATCCATGCAGAATGTGTGGGGAACAGTAATTACACACATGGGATCCCGCAATTGCCTCTGCTCCACTGAGTGACAGTTGATTACTCGATGTTGTGGCGACAGCAGACACTGTTTGCCTCGATTGATGTATGGCCTCTGACAATCGGGTGTGTACCTACCGATGTACCTGGGAACCTATACGCACAGTACCAACATATGCTGATAGGTGCGTGTATTGTTCAGGTGTTGACATTCCTTGTTCCAATAGCTGTTGTGTGTACAATTGTTGAGGGCTGCCTATGTAGGAGTCACACAGTAGCCCGCCTATACATTACAATTTACAGGTGGTCATGTGTGTGTGCCATCCATTTTACTGCATGTGCAGGTGGAGAGGTGTGTCAGTCCATAGGGGCCTACACTGTCAGAGTATGTGCTATATGTTCCCTCTTTGCCAAGGCATAGGCATATTGGGCACTCCTCCGTCTACCTACTGGGGCTGGCACAGGGTGTTCGTGGTCTGAATCCCTCTGTGCCTGTGATGGCCTTGGCAATTGTGGTGGGCTATGAGGGCCTTCACCATTTTATCCCTGCTGCAGCTGTTTCCACAGGATCATATTATGTATTACTCAGTTAGTTTACATATGGATGAGTCCTATTAATGGTATGTCCATGTGATGTGTAATGGATGTGCTCCAGCATTGGGTAAGTATATCAGAGTGAGCCACACACTGTAATGTGCTACACCTTCAAACAACCGTAGGTGGAGCATGCTGGGGTGACAGATACCTGTCATGGGTACACCTCATGCCTTGACACGATATCCATGATTACATTATTTGGAGCCCCTCATTAACGCGCCAGGGAATCCATGCAGAGTGTGTGGGGAACAGTGATTACACACATGGGATCCCACAATTGCCTCTGCTCCACTGAGCGACAGTTGGTTACTCGATGTTGTGGTGACAGCAGACACTGTTTGCCTCGATTGATGTATGGCCTCTGACAATCGGGTGTGTACCTACCGATGTACCTGGGAACCTATACACACAGTACCAACATATGCTGATAGGTGCGTGTACTGTTCAGGTGTTGACATTCCTTGTTCCAATAGCTGTTGTGTGTACAATTGTTGAGGGCTGCCTATGTAGGAGTCACACAGTAGCCCACCTATACATTACAATGTACAGGTGGTCGTGTGTGTGTGCCATCCATTTTACTGCATGTGCAGGTGGAGAGATGTGTCAGTCTGTAGAGGCCTACACTGTCAGAGTATGTGCTATACATTCCCTCTTTGCCAAGGTATAGGCATATCGGGCACTCCTTCGTCTGCCTACTGGGGCTGGCACAGGGTGTTCGTGGTCTGAATCCCTCTGTGCCTGTGATGGCCTTGGCAATTGCGGTGGGCTATGAGGGCCTTCACCATTTTGTCCCTGCTGCAGCTGTTTCCACAGGATCATATTATGTAGCATGGCACATACTATGAAGATGTGGGCACATGTCCCTGGAGAGTACTGCAAGGCTCCTCCAGATATGTCCAAGCAATGGAACCATGATTTCAGCATCCCAAACACACGCTCTATGATGATTCTGGTTTGTGCGTGTGCCTTATTATGACGGTCTTGCATGGGTATGTGTGCATTTCTGATGGGAGTCATCATCCACGGCTCCAGTACATAGCCAGCATCCCCCACAAGTGCAGGTGGAGAGGTGTCTCAGTCCGTAGGGGCCTACACTGTCAGAGTATGTGCTATATGTTCCCTCTTTGCCAAGGCATAGGCATATTGGGCACTCCTCCGTCTGCCTACTGGGGCTGGCACAGGGTGTTCATGGTCTGAATCCCTCTGTGCCTGTGATGGCCTTGGCAATTGCGGTGGGCTATGAGGGCCTTCACCATTTTGTCCCTGCTGCAGCTGTTTCCACAGGATCATATTATGTAGCATGGCACATACTATGAAGATGTGGGCACATGTCCCTGGAGAGTACTGCAAGGCTCCACCAGATATGTCCAAGCAATGGAACCATGATTTCAGCATCCCAAACACATGCTCTATGATGATTCTGGTTTGTGTGTGTGCCTTATTGTGACGTTCTTGCATGGGTGTGTGTGCATTTCTGATGGTAGTCATCATCCATGGCTCCAGTGCATGGCCAGCATCCCCCACAAGTTGGCCATGTGGGATGTCCCCCCTGATAAATACCTGATACAGCTGTGAGGCATGCCAGATATGGGAGTCATGTTAGCTTCCAGGGCTGCCAGCACACACATCCATGATAATGCCCTGGGCATTGCACACGACCTGGCAGTTGATGGAGTGGAATCCCTTGCGGTTTATGTAGCGCCTACCATGCTCACCGGGTAGTGACTTGATATGTATGTGTGTGCAGTCTATCACACCCAGTACCTCCTGGACAACTCCTCCTGCATTCGGGGGAAGTATATATATGCTCATCGGCATGTGGTAACATGGCATCCAGGAACTGGTGTGGTACCCTGGATGCTGATGCCTGTGAGATCCCCATTATATCTCCAGTTGGCCTTTGAAAGGTACCTGTGGCTAGTATTCACAAGCTTACACATACCTTTGTGTCCACTGGGATGGGTTCCCCTCTGTTGTTTCTGGATCTCAGGTGTGGCCGGCACAGCTCAACTATTTGCTGTAAGATGTCCCTGCCCACCCTGTAATGCTCTACTATCTCCAGATCATATAGCCCCTGGTAGTTTACCCTTGGTCTGAACACTCTTCTCCTCCTCCAGGGCCTGTGGTGGTTGTAAGCATCATCCTCCACAACACCATCAGTCTCTAACACATGGTGATGAATCACAGCTATGGCAGCTCCCAACATGTACATTTTAAAAGTTCCCCGTATGTTTACACCTATGGTGCAGTGTTTGGGAATACACAGCTGTGTGTGTGGGGTGCTTTCACACTTTATACTATTGTGCTGTGAACACCGATGATGTCATAGGGTGTGTATGTATGATCATAGCTACAGGGTATCATATGTGTTTTACAACAGGAACTACTATTGTGGTGCCTTTGGTGTTGAATTACATTTGGTTGCCGTGGATTACCTCTTGCCCTTCCCTTTACATTTCTTCACATTTCACCTACCATTTTCTGGCATGCATCCAGCAGCCTGCTTTCATTTGTACTGTCCTAGACCTGGCTTATCTTGCATAATGTGTTCTATTGCTGGTCTACTGCAGGTTTGCTTTGCTTTGCTATGACAGTTCTCCTTTCTTTGCAATCCGACACCTCCCCTATCCTGTTTTGCAGTTTTCTGCGTGCAGTCTTGTCAGCTGCTGTCATTTGCCCACTGTGAGTTAATAGGTGTTAATTGCTCAGTTGTACTCCATTTACCCTACTGTGGCATGTCCTTATTTTCTTCCCCTGACCTTCCTGTTTGTGCTATGGTGTGTGGCATGTGCATCCGCTTACCGGGTTTCGGGCACGTTTTCATCATCGTACACATGCACTTTCGGGCACCATATGTGCTCTCAGCTAAACGATGCTATACCTACCTCCCCACCCCTGTCCTGCAGCTTTGCTTAACAATGACCAGGTCAGATTTGCATTGCTCCAATGTGCTTACAGCTACGGTGGCACACCCCCACTGCTGATGTCATGTATACCTCTGAGCCACTCCTCAGTGTTGTAACGCTGTGCAGTATGGTACATCCTTAATCCGGCGGGATGTTTGTGATTCAGTATTACCTGCCTCATTTGCATGGCATTGACTACTAATTCATAGTTACCGCACCGAACACTGTCACAGACCCTTAGCAACCCTTGCAGCTTGGTTGTGGTGTAACATGCATACCATTGAGTATTATGGTGAAATCCTGATTTGTATTACATTGCGATTTTATGACATTTGTATATATTTTCTTTGTGTTCCCATTTGCGCACACATGCCCTGCAGTTGTACTTTACATTACTGTGGACATGACATTAAATGTTGTTTTTTATGTATTCTGCATCTTTTCTTATGCCATTGGCTGTATATTTAGCCATTGGCATATGTTAACTTTGTAATACATGAATCTGGTCCACTTTCATAGCTCCGATGTTCTGTTTGGCAAAATGTAAACCGTGTTATTTGGTTTACATTTCTGTGGGCTTACGCTACTCCTGCACTACTTCTTGTATCACTATGTACCTACATTTGCATGGTGCGGCACTGCGCATGGGGTGATCAGCATACCTAAGCTGAGGGCTGCGCAGATCTGGCATACGCCGGTAGTGCACGTGGAATTGGATCGTACCTGAATCGCTTGGCGGCCATATTTGACATTATACCACCTATGCTATGCCTGCGCCTGGCGCAAGCTTCATGAATCCCGGGAGGGTCTATATTATATAGTCGAATTTCCAAAGATTCAAACCTCACCTGACCTAACTCATATGAGCGAAGTTCAAAACATCGACTATATAATAAAATTAAAAAAAAACTAAAAAAAAACTTACCTTACCACTCTGAGCAGGCGGGCTGTATATATTTATATATAGTTCCACTTCACAATGTTGAATTACTAAAAACTCAAACTTCATATGGCTGAGACTGCAACTCTGAGATCGCGCTATAGTGGGGAAAAGGGAAATCTCCCATTCCACACTGTATGCAGAAGCACAGAACGGGAGATCTCCCGTTTCCTCGCTATAGTGCGATCACTGAGATGGTACATTTAAGTAGGGAGGGTAGAAACAATGTATGTTTTTTTCTTTTTATTTCACTTCCTAATTTTGAGTTACTGAAAACTCGATCATATGAAGTTCGAGTTTTCAGTAATTCAATATTGTGAAGTGGAACCATACCATATATATATATATATATATATATATATATATATATATATATATATATATATATATATATATATGTTCTATCTATATACACACACATATATATATATATATATACATATATATATATATATATATATATATATATATAGATAGATATAGATATACTAGGGGGTATGGGAACTTGGGTAGTCATTTCCAGATATGGTTATGACTAGTAATAGCTATTCTGGTGGAGTAGAGGGATAAAGCCCTGACCATGGCCAAGCCAACCTGGGTTCAGTTAGTGGCCTGGGCAACTGATTTAGGGAATGGAATGATGGGAGTGCCTGTCATGGATGTGAGGGCACTCACTAATACACTTACTACAGGGAGGCATGGTTCAAAACAGGGAGTTGCCCTCAGACATGATGAATGAGTGGGTAGAGAGGTGGAGAAAGAGAATTGCATAGGGCTTATACAAAAATATTCCCTCTGATGGAAGCACAGATAAGCTAAGTCCTCAAGTCTGCAGAGGTAGAAGGGAGTCTGCAAGTCCCAGAATGGACATGGAGCACTGAGGGCCAGGCCAGTACAAATGAGATCCAAGGGGATCTGACTAGTTATTTTCATCCAGTGGTAACTCTATAAAGATCTAACTCAACACACAATTCTGGAAGCCAGAAAGTCTAGTATATGAAGACCTTATTTTGTGAAAATAAAGAAAGTGCTCCCATTTTTGGCCCTCTGCCATGATTTTAATGCACACAGTGTGAGTGGTATGTGAAAAGTTCAATGATCATCTTTTGTTCTTGAAGGCATTAGCAGAGGCACTGAGACAGAATGTTTTAAAGAAGTATGACTATGGGCCTTTGTTCATTTTATTATAAAAAGCTCAAGGAATTCATGCATAAAAGACTCAGAGTACTTTTAGAAGATGGTTTGACAAACCTTGTTATCCACAATCATTTCAAAATATTAGGATACGTATTGATGCAACTTTGCTATATGTAATATTTAAATAATATTTGAGGTATGTGTGATTTTTCTGTGTCTACTTCTGTGCACTTACCATATGGCTAAATGCAACATCTAGCTTTTATTTTTTTGTTTGTTTTTACTGAGGTGTATACATATGTTTGTGTAAATAAACCACATAATAAATGAACAGAAAAATATGTTAAGCATAGTTTATTTACAGTGAGTTATTTGCTTTTGCCATCCTTCTTCCTTCCTTCCCATTGATCAGTAAAACTTTAATCCTGTTAAAATAACTAATTTTTCATTGGCTTGTTATTTAAGCAAAGGGAACGACAACTTACTCCTTTCTTTGCATCTTTAAGCAGCAGTGCTCAGATATGATATTTTGAAATAACGACTGCTCAAGGGATTCCCTACACTAGTCATACAGAAAGAAAGATCTGAGCTGTGGAAATATTCACTATCCCTCACCAGAATGCATGCTTGTTTGTATTTCACACATTAATAAATGGGGCTGTTAATAATGGTTATTCAATCTTTTAAACATACCTATGTTTTAATACTCATAGAAAGAAGATGGAACAAAAGGTACAAAGCAGAAGGTGGCAGATAAGAAAGGTTATGGGAATCAAAGTTATAAAGTAGGGAAGGTAAAGCTTTATACCTTTTGGCAATAGGTTTAGAAATTAATCAAAATTAATCAAAATTAACTTTGTAAAATTACTTCAGAGTATAAGAAATGCCTATGGGATCTATCATATGATTCATTTCCTTTCAGTACAGACAAGGGAAAGGAAGTGAGACTCTCCATATCGCCTCTAGTTAGCAGGTTCTTAAACATCAGTGCCCCAGAGACAATGATCACATGTTATTTAAAATATTTAACTCATCCTCACTTCTAAAAATTCTCTTGAAGAATTTTGTGATACCCTGACTTTCTCAATGATCAAGTTCACCTTTGGACATCAGCATAATTACATAATATACATCAATCCTTTTGGTCACAATGACATCTCTGCTGTTAAAAGGATCACCTTCATCTGATACTTTATTTGAATTTTTGTTCGTTGATTGGAAAAGTCTGAGTGGGCAAAGTCCATTTTTAGAGAAGGCCTGGGGAGAAAAATTCCATCACAGTTCATTTATACTAGCAAGTGAATTTAGACTATTCTCAGAAAAAACAACAGTGACATTTTGCAGAAAATACAGTTACTTGACAAGTATATATAGTAAAGTATTTACTTCAATATATAGAAATGTATACATTTCCAGTTTGAAATTCTTACAGGAAGTAAATGGGTTTATACTGTAAAAGGGAAAACATAGTTGAAGCATAAGGTGTATCTAGTAAGCATTTTAAGAAGGTAGAGACATTTGAGTGCATAACTAGACATTAGAGTATAGTATAAGTTAGAAAAGATTTAGGTGAACTGAGAAAAGGGAGAGAAAAAGAGGTGCATATGAAAGATTGGGAAGAAGGATGGAGCGAATAGTTGGATGTGGGAGAGTCAGTCAGGTGCTGAGCATGAGCATGGCCAGGACTTACTTTGATATAGTTTGAGCAGGCTTTTAATATGTGATAGATTGTCAGTGAGTTTGATGCATTCTGGGATGCTGTTTTATATTATTGAAATGTAGCAGGAGTAGATTGATCCTCCAGCTGAGTTATTAGACTTAAATGATTTTAATAGGAATTCTCCCTTGAAGGGGAATAAGGTAATAAAATATTTTTGGTGTGCTAGTTATTATATCACCCTCCGACACCAAAACATACAAAAGTGTAACACTGATGCATTTGGTAAACCATCCCTCCACGTAGCATAAGACTTAGGTTCATAGGCTTATACTAGGCTGACAACCACTAGTGTTTTTACAAGCCTAGCCATGCATGCCAACCCTGTTTTGTTCCTGAGTTCTATGGATGCCTATATGGTGGGCTATGTTAGTAAAGCAGTAGCTAAGGATTATTTGGGAGTGTGGGGGGGTTATGTTATTGGGGATTAATTTACCTTCTGTTGGCTGTCCATCAGAGACATGGAAGCCAGACTGGAGGTGAATTTGCAATTTCCCATCCAATGATGAAGGTTTGTTTTGAATATGGTTGGGGATTAACTCTGTTTCACATAGATGTTAGCTTATTCCATAGCATATTTGTCCTTCCAGTATGTACTGCTTATGCTGCAGACAAAGTTCAGGTCTTTGGCTCTAGTGTTTCTGGTGCAATTTGTTTTGTGTATGTTCAGGATGTGCTGCTCCCCTGACTAGGTCTTGCAACTGGTGTGGTCAAAGTGGGATATACATAATATTTTCTACACTAATGCCTTACATGTGCAGTACTTCTGCTGTGGTCACTTCTGGCCATAAAATGCATTAGCTCCTGCTGTAGCCTGTTATCTGCAAAGTGAATATGTTGCTGTTGTCAGTTCTTATAGAGCAACTTGAATTTGTATATGCTGACTGTATAGTGAATAAGTTCCTGCTGTTTTTAGTTCTCCTAGAGCAACTCAGTTTTGCATATGCACCTATTGCCTATTGAATATCATTTAACTGTGTTGCTTCCATCTAATGTTTTTATTTTTCCCTGGAACTGTTTTCATATTTCCATCTGAACTGTCTTCCCCCTCTTCTTTTGTGTTGTACTTATCACATATAACTGGATCTCTCCAACCTATCCTATTACTGCCTCTCTCGGTTCTCCCATGCCTATATATTAAAGTATTTTTCTCTCTTTTTCAGCTCACTCGGGTATCTTTCTCTTGGGTTCCCCCTTCTACAGCTCCACTTAGACTGAGTAACATACCTCCTAAAGAAGAAATCCAGGGATATTCTGAAAAAATAACACCCTCCATCTGCGTGTATCTACAATACTTTTTGTTAAAGCTTATTTTTCAAGGTGTTTGTATTGCTAACCCATAGTGTGCACATTAGCAGTCCTGCTGCAGTCCCTTTTCCATACTCTCTCCCCATCCAGCCACTTCACTCCCTGTAATAGGTAGATTCTGCATTGTACTTTTCTCAGGAACACCACTAGTTGGTGATATATTCCTACTTATTGTATTAGGCATCTTTCAATACTTTTTCCCAGCTCCCTGCAGCTCTAAGGCCTGCTGTCCTTTCTGATTGTTTTTTACACAATTGTCATACCTGTTCAATTCTCCTTGAATTAGACCAAACCTTAATTCATAAGTAATATACCTCTGAGTTGTCGGTACCTTTGAGTGCTTGAGACTGACTGTATCACTGGTTGTTTTTGTTAGTCTCTTCTGCTCCTTGCTCCTGCTCAGCTCTGCTCACTCTGCTCCCCTACCCTGCCCCCAATTCACACCCACTCCCAGTGCCCCAACACTTATAACCCCAAAACCACACCACCTCTAGCATTCAGCCTATCTGAACAATCCCCACCCACCTCCTCATCCACTAACCCCTCTTGTTTCCACTATCCACGACCTTCCTCTTACATATTCTTACCTTCCCTCCTTCCCCATTCTTACTACCAAAAAACACACACCACTTTACCTTCTGCTAATTCCTTCTCCCCTCTGCACATCCTCACTGTATACTATAACCTTACACTACCATGCAAATCAAACTTACACATACTCCACCATTAATATGTCTACCTTTCCTCCTCTACTGTCTACTCTGTCTTACCAGACTACCTGACTTTTCATACTCCCCTCTCTATCATACATCTTCAGTACATGCCTTAAAATGATCTCACCTCTCAACTTATATCTCTCCACACCACTTTTACTATAATGACTCTCTCCTCTTTACTAGAAAGATTCTTTCTAATATCTGTAATACAGTCCCAATCCCTCAAAATCCATGCCTCTTTAGCTACCCTGCTCTCAACTTCAACTCCAAAGAATCTAAAGATCTTGCCTCCTTCCTACTCCAAATAATCTCTATCCTCCTCTCTGGTGACATACATCCTAATCCCAGACTCTCAGACAGCCATGCTTCTAACCCTAACTTATCTTCCTCACCCTCTCACCATAAATCTTCCCCTTTTGCTGCCATTAACACCCAATGCTTATGCAATAAACTTCCTACCTTTCATGCCTGGCTATTCCATTACCACCCTGATATTCTCTCTATCACTGAAACATGGCTAAAACCCCCACATAAATGATTCTGAAATTACCTCTCCCAACTACAATATCATAAGAAATGACAGAACTCTAAAGAAAGGTGGTGGAGTAGCCCTACTTTTCTCCTCATCCCTAACAGTGACACAGTTTATCAAGTCTATACCCAAATTTGCAACAGCTGAACTAACCCTGGCCCTCCTAAAAAATTAATACCCATAAAAAAATATGTATAGCTGCCCTTTATATTCCACCAGTAAATAACATCCTCATTCTTGAAGATATCCTCGCTTGGTTCTCATCCAATATAAACAATGAAACTAGACTCCTAGGTGACATAAATATAAACTGGCCTTCTATTCAATCACCTACATCACCTCAGAATATAAACCTATACAACTACACCCAAATAATTACCTCTACTACCAGATTTAATAGGCTTCCCTATTTCTGTAGTTGCTAACCTTCTCACTGATTGTTTTCTGTTTGGCAACTGCTGCTACTCTTGGAAGGTACAACCCGCTCCGATCACCCTTTGGGCTCACTCCGCTCCCCTAACCTGCTCCAAACCCCACCCGCCCCCACTACCTGTACTTTGATACATCTACTGACTCCTCCCCACACAACTCTCCAGTCATAGCACACCTAAGCCAAAACCCACCCACCTGTAGATCTACATCACCCCAAACATCCACCCCTCCAACAATGCTCTACATAACATCTCTCCCTATAACCCCATTTGCCTTACTAATCTCCTTCTCTTCTCTTACCTATCTCACACTTTTTCCCAACCCTTGTCAGAACTCTCAAACATACTCCACTACATCTTACCATCAATCTCACTTCCCATCCTACTCATCCATCTCACATGAACTCTTTACCTCTAACCCAATCTATTTCTTCAAACCCAAACTGCTCCCAACCCAACTCCCCTGTACTCTCCTCTTAAATGTGGTACCAGAAAATCACTACTCTCATACAACCTAACCTACCCTTGCCCAACATACAGCCTCAGTCTTCTACTCCACCACATCTTTCTCTCACTAGCCGCAAACATCCACCCCAACCCCAGACCAATCTCTAACATCAATCTCTCCAAACCCTAAACTCAACCCACAAACTCAAAGTCCATTCGCCTTATACTTAATGCAAAAAGCCAAAAAACAAAATCCCTAACCTCCATGCCTGGCTGTCCCATAACCACCCCAGCATTACCGTTAATGAAACCTGGCTGAAAACCTATATAAAAGATAGCAAAATCCTACCACCAGGTTTCCAAATCATTTGCAGTGACAGAGCCCACAAAAAAGGAGGCGGAGTAGTAGTAATCTTCCCCACCTCCCATACCATAACTCCCTACTCTAATAAAATACCAACCTTTGCCAAATCTGAAATTATAATAGGTTTACTAAAAATAAACAACCACAAGTCCATATGTATCCCTGCCCTCTATATTCCCCCTGGTGATAATATCAAAACTCTTGAAAACATCCTTCCCTGGTTCTCTTTCAATAAAAAAATGAAACATATATACTCAGTGATACCAACTTCAACTGGAAGCTGGAATACTATTAACTCTGAAGCCCTATCCCACACAATCAATCTGTACAACTTCTCCTAACTAATACAATCTCCACCCAGACCAAATAAAGATGGTACCTCTGGTACCATCATTGACTGGATCCTAACAACTCACCCAAACCTCATCGCCAAAGCCAGAACATTACTTGATCCTCTCAGTGATCACCTACCAGCCTTCGCCGACTGTCTCTCATCTCCACTGCATAAACAACACCACTACATCCAAACCCAAAACCTCTCCTCTTTTAACCCTCTAACTTTCTCTGAATTCTTAAAGCATACTGACTGGTCCCCTCTAAAAACCTTCCTCTAGATGATGCCGTTTCCTACTCTAACCACTCATTCCTAACCCTTCTCAATCAGTAAGCCCCCACTTGAACCAAATGCATCAAAACCAATCCCTACCCATGGTTATCAAAATATACTAAACTAGCCTTGCACCAAAGGGACAAAAAATGGAGACAATATCAAAAACATAAAAACACTAACCCCTCCTAGAGTATAAGCAACTACAAAACTCTGCAAAAAGCCTAATAATTAAACTCCAGTCCTTGTACTCAACAAATCCCAAAGAATTCTGGGACTCCATCTTATCCATGCTGCAGCCTGGCAACAAAGAAAACACTTGCCCAGACCCTGACCTCTCCAAATTTGAAACAGCCAGCCAGTTCAACTCATCCTTAACTGAGCTGCATAGCTAAACTATTAGCATCCTTTCCACCCCCTCCTCCTCCACCACCCCCACCTGCCCCAACCACCACCCCAATCATCAACCTTCCTCCACATCCTTCTGCCTCAAGCCCATCCCCACAAGCAATATAAAAAGACTTCTCCTCAAACTCAAACCCTGTCGCAATGCACCCAACAATCTTCCACCCACCTTCCTCAAACAATCTGCAGACAATATGGCCTATCCCATCTCTATTCTTATAAATAGAGCCATACAAGAACCATACTTCCCTTCCATTTGGTGCCATGCTTACATCATCCCCCTCCACAAAGGTGGCAAAAATACTGATACCATGAACTTCAGTCCTATTGCCATCCTTTCCCCTCTTTCTAAAATACTAAAGAAAATAATACACACACAGCTCATGGCACACCTAACTCTAAACAATCTCCTCTCCCCTACCCAATACTGCTTCCACCCTGGCCACAGCACCATGACTGCCCTTCTTTCCTTTCTTGAAACCATAAACCTCAAATGCGACTCAGGCATGTTTGTACCCACACTATTCCTGTATCTGTCAAAGAACTTTGACACCATCTCACACTCCCTACTTATATCCCAACTCTCCACCGTACACCTCTCAACCGCCACCATCATTTGATTTTTCAGCTAGTTGTCCAACTGCCAACAAGCTGTCCAATGGAAAACTTCAACCTCCCACTTCCTTCCCACACCCACAGGTGTCCCACAAGGTTCTATTCTTGGCCCTCTTCTCTTCAACCTATTCATTAACAACTTTCACCAATCCATCCCAGACTCATCTATCATCCACTGTGCAGATGACTCAGCGATCATCTGCTCAGCCTTTTCCCCCTCCGAGCTCCTAGCAAAAACCCAACTAGCCTTCTCCAAAACAGAAACCTGGATGCAGTCTAACCATCTGGCACTAAATGCAAATAAAACCAAACAAATGCTTTTCCCCTATCAAAAACTCCATTGACAAATCCACATTCACTATACAGAGCCACACAACACCTTCCTTGAAATTGTTCCCAACACCAAGCTTCTTGGCAGCATTATTGATGAAGAACTAAAATTTGACCCACATCCACTCCACAATCAAGAAAATCCACCAGAGGTTAGGTTTCCTCTACAGGCACAACCACTTCCTAAGCCCCTCTACCCATCAAAGTCTTGCATCCACCTTTCTACTCTCCTGCCTTATGTATGGTTTCCCTCTTTTCACCAATCTCCATCTTGGCCTTCGGTCCAAACTTGAATCCTGCTGCCACAAGATCTCCAAATTTGCAACCAATTCAAAAAACTCACCCCACCACTGCCACTCCCTCATCACCCCCAACTGGCTTGAACTACCCAACTACCTCAGTTACCTGCAACTCACCATTGCCCACAAGCTCATCTTTAAACCTGCCAACTTCCCAGCTCTTGCTACTTCCTTAGAACCTTACATTCCCAACTGCTAACTCAGATCCAAAAAATAAAATCTCCTTCAGGTCCACAAACCTGCATGACCTCCTGGCCATCTACTGCTGTCCCACTCTTTCTCTGAACAGTATAACTCTCTTCCCACACACCTATACAACCTACCTAACCATACAAATTTCAAATCTCAGCTGCTCTCTCATCTTTCTTCCAAATGGGAATGCCCTTGGCATGCTCAACTTAACCCCCCCCATTCCACATTGCACTGACTCATCCAACTACCTCTACTATTACTTCATCCCACCCAAAACAATCCCTCCTCTACTTAAAACTAATTTTCTCTCAAATATCTATTGTACTATACTCTCCAATCTCAAATATACTATTACCCTCTCCATGCATAATATTTTCCTAACTTACTAATGGCTAGTAGCTACATATTTAGAAATGTTAAACCTACAACTGAGTTTATAACAAAAATATTCACTTTATGTAAATGTTGAAATTTCTGTATCGAATTATGTCTTTTCATTTTTGTAACATTGTGACAAGCCAATTGCAAATATCATAGGTTCATAGGTTCATAGGTTGGTACTAGACTACCAGCCCTAGGGCCTATACAAGCCTAGCCATAACAATTCCCTGGCTCTTTTTTTCCACACTATTTACTTCCCTGGACCCTTGTCTAGCAGGGCGACTGATGTGATCCCTGGGGTGAATTTCCTTTCTCCCATCCAATCGTCAAGGTTCCTTTTGAAGAGGGCCAAAGAGGCACTCTGCTTGACATGTATGGCCAATCTATTCCAGAGTCTGGGGAGCCTCTGGGACAGGAATCTATCCCTCCAGCATGTTTTGTTTATTGTGATGACAAGGTTTAGATCCCTGGAGGGTGTGGCTCTGGGGGATTGTGATTTCTTTAAGTGTAGCATGTCCAACAGCTCTGGGTTTGACATAGCCTTGTATGTTAAGCAGAGATCATCTCTGAGTAGATGATATGCGACAGAGTATAGCTGGAGTTTTTAAGGCGGTCAGCGTAGGGCATCTGCTTCAGGCCTGTGATTCTTCTAGTGAGGTATTTCTGCAGCCTTTTCAGTTGTTGCAGATGTCTTGACAGGTACATACCAAATGGGGCATTGTATTCTATAATGGGTCTAATGAGGGATGAGTACAGTAGGATAATGACCTCCTTTTTTCTGGATGAAAAGCTCTTAGTGATGAGGTGTGCCACATAGAAGGATTTCCTGACTGTTGTGGTGATGTGGTTATCGAAGGTGAGACCACTGTCCACCTGTGTCCCTAAGTCTCTTGTCACACTTTTGGTGTTTAGTGCACTACCACCTATATCGTAATTCACGGGTACATGTTTTTTCCCAAAGGGGATAACTATACATTTCTTGGCATTGAGCTTGAGCCCATGGCTCTGGCACCAAGCATCTGTTTCTGTAAGGCCCTTTTGTAGAGTATCCACATCATTTGGGGATTCAATAATGGCTCCCAGTTTGCTATCATCTGTGAACTTTGTTAGCCAGAGTCCCTTAGTGTTGGCCTGTACTTCAGAGAATTAGATGCCAGACAAGAGCGGAGGTACTCCACTTGTCACTTGTCTGGAGCTGGATTTGGAATCGGCTACCTTTACAGTGTGGGTTCTATCAGTAAGACAGTTAGCAACACATTGGGTGACGTAAGGATTAATGCCCAGCTTAGTAATTTTATCTATGATTACAGAGTGGTGGATGGTGTCAAAGGCCTTGGCAAGGTCTAGATCGGCTGTGTGGACCACCTTACCCTTGTCCTTGGCTCTGGAGACTGATTTCAAGAAGTCAATAAGGTTCAGGAGCCAGGATCAGTCCTTCACAAACCCAAATTGGGTGGGGTCCAGTGTTTGAAGGTTGCCAATGTCTTTGTTTATAAGTTCCAAGATAATACGCTCCATGGCCTTGCAGATAAGGCTCATCAGACTGATGGGAAGGTAGTTTCCAGGATCCAAGGTGGATCCCCCCTTGTGGAGTGGGATAATTGTAGCTGTGCGTCACTCAGTGGGCACGAAACCTGAGGTGAGCCTATGATTAAACATGACACTTAGGTGAGGTGCCAGTTCATATTGTAGTTTGTGTAGTACACAGCCCTGTATGTCATCTGGTCTCATGGATGCTGTATTCTTAGCTTTGGCGAGTGTGTTTTTTACCTGTGTGGCTGTTATTACAGAAATTTGGCAATCGTCCGGTATTGAGATGGGCCATTTAGAGGGTGAGAGGGGGGTGAAGTTGGCACTAAATCGATCTGCCAGGATATTGGCAATATCCTTGGGATCAGTATATTTAATGCCATTCTGTTTTAGCTCAGAGCAGATCTGAGCATTGCCATTTAGATTCTTGACATAGTTAAAGAATGCCTTATGGTTGTCTTTGGAATCTTTGGCAATTTTATTTTCATAACTAGCTTTGGAGGATTTTATGAGGGATCTCAGTTTCTTACTGAGACTGGTAAGGGAGTTTTTTGCATCCTGAGATATTCCTCTTTTCTGCAACAGTTTCTCCCTTTTGTTGTAAAGTTTGTTTATGGCAGGGAACCACCAGATTGGTTTCCTTTTTTTGGATGAGAACATCTTGGTTCTATTTTGGATGGCATGATACATGCATGAGTGGATTTGTTGGTACAGTGCCTTAGTGTAGGATTCAGCAGTTGAACTTTCTGTTCCCGTCTGCATGGGTGTCATGAAGTTTGTCACTTCTTACTTGAGTGTCATGAAGTTGGCTTTGGAGAAGTTTTTTATGGAGGTTTCCTTACTGGGGGGTGGGGGTGGGATGTGGAAGTTAAGGGTGATTAGCTTATGGTCAGACCTGACTAATGAGAGGGTGGCCATAGGTGTGGAGCATTGATTTCCCATGTTGGTAATGACCAGGTCTAGGATATTGGAGCCCCTGGTGGGACTATGGATTAGTTGAGTCAGGTCGTTGGTATTTATGAATTCCAAGAACCGTTGGGCAAAGGTGTTGGTACATGAGTAGTTTTCCCAGTTAATGGCAGGGTAGTTAAAATCACCTAGTATTAGGGTGTTTCTTTCTATCTTAATATTTTCCAGTATGTTTAGAAAGGTGTAGTGAGAATCTTAGGGTATGGTGGTGGATCTGTAGCAAGCTACAATTTGGATTGCAGTCTTACCTAGTGTTAGTTGCACCTGGAGAATTTCAGATGCATTGTTTTGGGCAACTAGCCTAGTGGTGTGAATATCCTTGGTGAATATTGACACTCCTCCACCTTTAGTGATTTGGTCCTGGTTTGGTGGCCGAAAAGTGTGGTAAGAGTTGCAGCCTGGTATTGCAGGGGTGCTCTCTGGAGCCTTGAACCAGGTCTCAGTTACTGCACAGATATCGATGTTCTCCATTTTTAGGAGTGCCTCGAGAGAGTGCATTTTGAGGTTTAGACTTCTAGCATTGAGTAGCATTACCTTCAGATTTTGCATGCTTGTACCTGTTACGGTGGTGGTTTTGTCCTTTGAACTTTGCCTAAAAAAAGCACTATAGGGGTGGCAAGAGCCTTAGTCAGTAACCTGAACCCCAGGGGCAACAGGTGCAGACCATCTCTGGAAAAGCATTATGGTCTGTCGATCATGTCGTCCCAGGCAGACAGATACTGGATCCCCTTTGAATGACAACAGAAGCTTAGCCAATTGTTGAAGTCAATCATTTTGTCCTTATATTGTGGTATCATTCTGGGCGAAGGCAAGATGCTACTTGGGGCTAGGGTCATACCTGCCTGGGCCACATGATCCGAGAGCTCTTCCATGTCTTTTTTCATGTAGTCCAAGGAGGTAAGTCTCAAGTCACTCACTCCAACATGGACAATGACAGAGTCATATTTGTACTTGTTGTGGAGTGACTTGAGTGCATGCATTATGTGGCGGATCCTGGCACCCGACAGGCAGTTGACTGTAATTTTCTCCTTGTTCAACCTGGTGAGCGGGACATCAGTGTGCTGCATTATATAGTCACCTATGACTAAAGTGTTAGGTACGTTGTCTTGCTTTAGAGGCTGTTGCTGGGTGGCACACTGGTGTTGTGAACTATGTGACACTTTGGTTGTGATTGGTGTTTGTTTGTGTTTCAGCTTCAGAAGTCCTTGTTGCTTGGGCAGGTTACAGTTAAGGGCCTCTGTATATGTGGATTTAGTGTTGCTATATGTGGGTGTTGGTGGTTTGGGTTTAAAAGGGCTATGTGTTGCTTGAGGTGTAGTGTGGGTGTTAACCTTCTCCTCTTGACTGTCTAGCACAATCTTGGGTGGAGAGAGCTTTGCTTCCATTTTGGCTATGTAAGTGCATCTCTCACAGGTTGTAGTGTTGGCTGGTAGGAGGAGAGGGTTGTCTGTGTACATGAGGCAAATGCTGCATTGCCCCAGAATGCCCAGATTCACCAGGTGGACAGGAGAAATTACCGGAAGCTGACCCTTGGACATGCCTGATTTGGTGTTTTTTTTTTGTAAAGTACAGGAGCTGTTTTCCCTTACCTTAGCAAGGTAATTTGCAGTTATAGGCTTAGTGCCTACAATTAATTTCTCCTTATTAACAAGGAGAGTTGAGTGCTTGTATCAGTTTAAGGCTTCCTAGTGCTTTCCAGCAGGTATTAGAGCAAGTGCTAGTCACAGGGATGCCTAAAGGTAACATGAAAAAAAAAATGCACACTGTAGTGTGCACTAGAGAAATTAGATGGGAAAGTAGGTAACTTAAGTTTTACCTGTTTAAAAAGTTAAGGTTTAGTGGAGAGTTACTATTTTTAAAACAGCAAGATGGATTGAAAGGGGTGGTCACTTTTGTATTCTGGTACCATGGAATACAGTAGGATGGCCAATAAATTTAAATAGTTGAAAGGGAGGGATTTCAAAAATGATGATTTTGTGATTACTCACACAAGCCAGTGAAAGCAGAGAGGAAATGAGATATATGGTCAGATTAACATAAGAGGCAGGCAACTAGAAAGACAGTGGTATTTAACATGGAGCTTATCTGTAAATGTTTAATTAGCTACTAAAAATCAAGAGAAAAACGAGTTGAATGGTAGGAGAAAGCTGAAATAAGCAAATACGAGAACCAGCATGCAATTATTTAACATATATGTTTTACATATTACATTTTTTATGTGAATTTACTTAGCTAAATATCTTAGTTCTTACAGTAAACTTATGTCATTATCATATATTATACATTTTCAGTTTAGCCGTAGTAGCTTTTAAAATGTTATTTTGTAGTATAATATTTATATATGTTATACATATATATTTAATGTTATTTATAAATTGACTATTACGTATTTAACATTGTAACTTTTTAGAGCAGGTTTTATACTGTTTAAATATTGTATTTTTATATGGTTTTATTTTTATTGGTTGATTGAATGACTAATTGACATTTAACTACAAGCTATATAAGTATCATTGTTATGTTGTTCTGGGTCTGAAGAAGGTTGAATATTATTACCACTGAAAGCGCTTACCATATTAAAGTTTTTAGTTGCTTTAGCATTACGTTACTCGTATTTGCTTATTTCAGCTTTCTCCTACCATTCAACTCGTTTTTCTCTTGATTTTTAGTATTTTTTTTGGTTTTCTTGGTTTAATGTTTAATTAGATGTATGAACTATCTCCTTTTGTAACATGTGAAATCTAACTTGCAATTAATGTGGAGCTTTTCTCCCCGGGCCTCCACTGAAAACAGGCTCTTCTTGGCCCATTGGACTTCCCAAGTGATCAAACTTAAATAAATAAATAAATAAAGATAGCACCTCCAGTAGTATTCTGGACTGGATATTAGTATCTCACGTCAACTCCATTTCTGACAATGGCACCCTACCCGACTCCCTCAGCGATCTTCTCCCTTTCCCTGCCTTTGCTTGTCGCTCACCATCCTCCCTCCATCTTCACCACAACTACATAACAACTCATACCCTAAAAAAACTTCAACCCTCTAGCTTTCCCTGACTCACTAAAACATATGAACTGAAACCCTGTAAAAACTCTCCCTCTTGATGACATTGTTACATACTTCAATACTAAATTCAATAACCTACAAGATAGCTTCACTCTCCACAGAACTAAAAGAATCACAACCAAATCCACCCCTTGGCTAACTAAAGCAACTATTATACTCATGCATCTCCAAGATAAATCTTAGAAGCATTACCATAAATCTAAAACACCTAACACTCTTACTGGGTATAAGCAACTTTGTAATAAAGTGAAAAAAACAAATTGCTTTAGACCAAAAGTCCTATTACTCCAAGCTTCAAAACAATCATAGATCCAACCCCAAAATATTTTGGAACAGTATTTCTGCTGTCCTCTCTCCTGGCAAAAAAGACAGTCCCTGCCCTAACCCTAACTCTCCAGATCATCTCTTAGCTACTACCCAATTCAACACTTTCTTTATCGATTCAATAGCCAGTCTCACCACATCATTCTCCAATAACACTTTTACTCCACCCTCATCCCACACCCTCAACTCTAGTCCCACTGACATCAACACTACTCACCCCCCCTTTACCATACAATCCATCTCTCTACACACCATAAAAAAACTTCTACTACAACTAAAACCATGCTATCATGCCCCAGACAACCTTCCATCAAACTTTCTCAAGCTAGCTGCAAATGGCATAGCCCTTCCAGTCACCAAGAATCCAATGTACCCCTTCTCTGGAAGAAATCATTTCATCATTCCCCTCCACAAAGGAAGCAACAATACTTTAGTACCCAATTTCCATCCTATAGCCATCCTTTCCCTTATCTCAAAAGTCCTTGAAAAATGCATACACTTGCAACTCCTTTGCTGCCTCCTAGGCAATCAACTTATTTCTCCAACTCAACATGGATTTAGACCTGGACATAGTACTACCACTCCCCTTCCTTGACATCATCAACCTCTCCTGAGACTCTGGTAACATTGTATCTACCCTTCTCCTAGACTTATCAAAGGCTTTCAGTACTGTTTCCCACAAACTTCTCTTGTCCAAACTCTCTCTTGTCAATCTCTCCCCCTCCTCTATTAACTAGTTTTCCACTTACCTTTCTAACAGACAACAAGCTGGCAAGTGGAACAATAGTACCTCTTCCTTCCTTCACACTCCAACAGGAGTTCCACAAGGCTCTATAGTGCGTCTCTTACTTTTTAACAGCTTTATTAATAATTTTCATCAGTGCATTTTTAATACCAAACATGTCCAATACACAGACGATTCCACCATAATTTGCAATGCTCAATCCCTCCCCAAACTCAAGCAACTAACACAAGATGCCTTCTCTTGTACCTAGTCTTGGATGCTGAGTAATCACTTTGCCCTCAATGCATCCAAAACCAAAATCATGATCTTTACCCCATCTAAAAACAGGTCTATCGATAAAAATCCTTCTCCATACTCGTCAGAATAAGATTCCCATTGAAATAGTCTCCCATACAAAACTCCTAGGTGTTATCATTGATGAACATTTAAAGTTTGACATTCATATACAAACTAGTATTAAGAACATATACAAACTAGTATTAAGAAAACACACCAAAAGCTCGGAATGCTGTATCGTAACAGCCGTTATCTCACTCCCTCATCCAAACATATACTCTCCATTTCCTACCTCATCCCTTCTCTCTTGTATGATCCCCTCTCCTCACCAACCTTCGATCCTCCCGAAAGTTAAAACAGTCATCCTGCTACAATAAAATCTGTAAGTTTGCTACTAGGACCAAATCCTCCTCTGACCACTGTGATGCACTCCACTCCTTGAGCAGTCTGGAACTCCCCCACTATCTCTCTTACATTCAACTGCTAACTGCTCACAAACTCATTATCAAACCCATTAACTGCCCATCCCTCTCCCCCATACTCACCTTGCATTATCCTGACAGACTACTCAGGTGCAGTAACCAGAACCTCCTCGGAGTGTACAAACCCTTATCTGCACCTGGGCAACTTCTCCTGTCTTTCTCCCTTGCTCATCTATGGAATTCACTCCACCCCCCCCCCATTTGAATCACCCAAGACTACTCCACCTTCAAGACCGTGCTCCATTCCCATCTCTCTTCTCACTGGGAATGCTCATGCTCTCACCCCACCTGACTCCCTCTATATCTTTTCTGCTCCCCTATCCTTTTTTTTTCTTTTTCTCCTTTCTAAAACACAACCTAGTGACTCCCTTCATTTCATTTCCACTCCGTCTCCCTTTTTTCCTTTCTCATAACTCACCCTACTAACTCCCTTCATTTCATTTCCACTCTCTCTCCCTTTTTTCCTTTCTCATAACTCATCCTACTAACTCCCTTCATTTCATTTCCACTCCCTCTCCTTTTTTTCCTTTCTCATAACTCATCCTATTCACTTTTTACAGTTCTACTCTCCTCCTCTAATTCTTCCTCCCCCTCATCTCATGAAACTTTGAGTGCATAAATGCCTGCACTCCAAATTATACTTATGTGCTCCAAAATACTTATGTTTTAGTTTCATTCAATGCATGTTACAACACATTGCTCAAATGTTATTATTCTGTCTTCTATATTACGGTGTTGCTCAAATTTTATTAGTCTGTCTTCTATATTACTATATTTTAGTAGTTTTTGAAAATTCTATTGTACTTGTTAACTTTGTTGATATTAGCTTTGTAATAATTTTATATGGAGCTTTTCACCCGGGCCTCCATTGAAAATGGGCACATTCTGGCCCAATGGACTTTCCCAGTTAACACACTGCAAATAAATAAAATAAATAAATAAAATAGGTTCATCAGAACTGGATCCGAGGAAGCCTTATATGCTTGGCATAGATTACCTTTCAGTAACTTACAGGAGATTGAGTACAGAGCCAGGACCTTAAGACGGTGTGTGTAGGACAGGGTATTCATACCCTGGATTTTCCTGGTGAGGAATCTTTGAGGGTGTTCTATCTGTTGCAAAAAAGAGGCATTGTACTCTATGATGAGTGTGATAAGGGCTGAGTAGAGAGGTACTATTACTTCCCTGGACCTGGATGCCATACCCTTGTGTATGAGCTGGGTGACACAGAATGATTATCTTACTATCTTGTCTAAATATGCTCCCAAATCCCTAACTATCAGGTGAACTCTTGGGGCTGTTTTATTGCCGGAGTAATTTGCTTGGGTGTCCAATTTCCTAAAGGACACTATAATGCATTTCATCCCATTGAGTTTTAATCTGTGGCTTTGGTATCAGTCATTTGTTTGGTGAGTCAGAGGCCTTTGAATTTGCATTTACTTCTGAGAAGTAAATGCCAAACAGGAGCAGGTCCAACATGGAGCCCTGGGGTATTCCAGTGGTACCTACTCTTCTGGTGGAGGTAGTCTCACTGAATATGATTTCTTGAGTCCTATCTGTGAAACAGAAATCCAGACATAGACAATATCCTGCTACAAAATGAGAATTCTGTTAGAGAACTTGGTACTTGGGTTGATAATTCCCTCTCCTTTAATTATCATGTGATGACAATAATAAGAAAGTTCTTCTGTTTACTGCAGATGATCTTCAAGGGATTATCTTCATAATCCAAAGACACCATTTATTTAGCATTGATTAGGCAAATTATTGAATACAGCATATCAAGCTACTAGAAAGATCTCTGAGATTCTTAACTCACTGTCAGTGGTGCAAAAGGTAGCTCACTCACCTTTGGTGCAGTAGTCTGCAGGTTCTATTTTCACACCAGATAAATCACCTGTTGACACTTCAGTTCAGCATAAGAGGTGTACTATCCTTTGGATGAGACATTAAACCAAGGCCCCATTTCTTTGAGCTGGTGGTAGCTCAAGTGGATGTACAAGATGCAATGGCACCTACTGAAAAAAGTAGGGTAAGTTCCTTAAAGACCTGCCCATATCTAACCTAGTAGTATAAATGCAGTTTCATGTCTCTCCTGAAAAAGAAGCTACTTGTCTAGTTGAACTCACCTGCTCAACAAAGTAGAAAAGGGTAATTTATATAAGAATTGTAGCTTACAAAACCCTCAGATACCAGAAAAGACTGGGAGTACTGTCCCTGTAGTCAGTATATTATTGATCACTGAAGAGAGGCTTCTGCCTTGCCTTGAATTCCATGCAATTAGGGACCCTGGATCTGTTTTCTGTTTCCACAAACTGAATTGTACCACAAATACTAGCACAAGTGACTCAAATCTTTTCCATCAGGTAAATAACACAAGTTGGATCGATAGGTTCATTACACGTGCCTTTCCCACCTATAATAGGTTCCTCCTGCCAATCAAGAAATATGATACATTATCTTCTGTCAAATAAGAAATGGTGGATTGATATTAATAACTTCATCCCTGGGTTGACTGGCCTGGTCCTCCTTGAGAAAGTTCAGTCTAAGGGTTGGCATTAGCAAGGTATACTGATCTTGAGACTTGTTTACCTTATATTTGATATGATTCCTACAAACACCAAGAATGTTGCCACAAAAGAAATAAAAGGCAATTTACTTTAAATTTTGTCTTAGTTACTTGTGTCAGTCTAAGGAGGCCCAACATATATCAGCCTGTAATGATATGGCCTGAACTTCTCTCCTCATGTCTTATGTATATTGGCTAAAACTTTCCCATTGTGCTTTTCTTTGCATAAGGTCAATCTAAAAAAAAAACTACTGACAGTGTGAAATGAAATAACGACTATATAGAGGTAGCACTACTTAGCACTAACAGCCTACATATAAAGTTGCACTTGTTACAAGCCTTTGTGATTCACGAAAATAAAGATATTTAATCAGTTACCAAAACATGGTTTCATTGTAGTGATAGCACTCTTGCAGTGTGATGTTTCAGTGTCTATCTCTCTTTCAGACCTGACACCAAAAATGTTTGCATTGTTGGAGGGGTTGTATCAATATTCCTAAGAAGCCATGTCACATCTAAATTCACACTGCAGGTGGGGAGAACTACTGTAGTCATCCTACTCAATAAAGGAGGACCCAACACAGACCCATGTTACTATAGACCTATAAATTTACCAGGCTTATCTGGAAAGCAATGAAGCACATTTTTATGAAGGTTATTAACAGGGACATCAGCAGTCTAGAATCCCTTGACACTAACCAGTTTCGGTTTGTTAAAGGTAAAGCTTGCCTCCTAAGCTTGGTGGACTTCTTTGAAAATGGCAATAAATGGTCTCTCACATCTCGGTTAAATTTTCCATTGATTTTAATGGTAATGTGCCTTTTTTATTGATTTTATGCTGATTATTTATTTATTTATTTCCAGATTGATTACCAGGGAAGTCCACTGGGCCCGGAGAGCCCATTTTCAGTGGAGGCCCAGGGAGAAAAGCTCCATGAAACAGATTGCAGCAAAGATAGCAGTCCAATAAAAACAAAAGTACAAGTACAAATACATATATAAAAAAAAAAAATATATATATATATATATATATATATATATATATATATATATATATATATATATATATGGATCTACCTGACTAGATCGACACTTCACAACACCGACAACAACTTCACCGACACCAAATCATCGACAGTTCACAAACACGACACCTCATACACTCGACACATCATAACAACAAACAAAACAAATCCCCTGTCCAAAACCCACACACACAACACAAGCACACCAAAATCCTTACAAACCAACACTAACCCTTACATACACAACTATCTACAACCCTAACCGAAACCCTAACCCTAAGGTCCGTCACTATCGCACACTCACCTAACCCGCGCCCTAACACTAACTCACTTAACCCGCCCCTAACCCAAAAAATATCACTACTGCACCCTTACCTAACCCGCGCCCTAACCCTAACTCACTTATCCCACCCCTATCCCTACAGACCGCCAACATCGCACACTTACCTTACTCGCACCCTTACCTAACCCGCGCCCTAACCCTAACTCACTTATCCCACCCCTATCCCTACAGACCGTCAACATCGCACACTTACCTTACTCGCACCCTGACATCCGTCACTACCGCATACTTACACATCCTTTCCCCATCTCAG
Organism: Protopterus annectens; assembly: GCF_019279795.1. Taxonomy (NCBI): domain Eukaryota; kingdom Metazoa; phylum Chordata; order Ceratodontiformes; family Protopteridae; genus Protopterus; species Protopterus annectens. The sequence goes on along the minus strand of NC_056739.1, from coordinate 942,252,233 downwards.
TGTTCTCAGCATCGGTGTTTTCCTCCGTCGGTCTTCTGACTTGTCGATCTTCTGAGTCGTTGTCGGTGTTCTGACTTGTCGATCTAGTCAGGTAGATCCATATATATATATATATATATATATATATATATATGTGTGTGTGTGTGTATTATTGGGGCCCAGTCTGATTATAAACCATATATAGGCTGAACTTGCAGACCTACATGGCTTCATCTCTACATAGCTGTTGGTAGAACCACATCCTCAGGAGTCATTCACCCACAAAATCAGAGACTGTGACTGAAGACTTTGCTTTTGCTTGAACTACACAAGCTTTCTGAACACCCTAGCTTGCAAGAAGGTTCTGGCTAAATAGCTATGGTTACCATAACACTATGAGGATTGAGCCCAACCAAAAAATTAGAAATTGTCATTGAAATCTTGGCTGTTACTTAGGTAATGCTGCAGACTGCAGTTACTTACAAAGTGTTACAATAGTAGTGGACTAAAAGGAATTTAAATTCTTACAAGGTTATTATTTTTACTCATAATGTTATGGTTGTCATTAGATTTCCAATTCCCTGAATGTACACAGACTCAGAATTATTTCAACTTGCAATATTCTCCTGACCAACATGTACTATGTGCAATGTATGCTTGCTTGCTCAGTCTGTGTCAGATTCTGCCTTTTGTATAATGCTATCCATAGAGTAAAATTGTACTGTCAACATATGTTTTTAACACAATGTTGAAATAGATACTGCCCGTTTTTCTTTGGCACAGATGTGTAGGACATTTCCACATTGTTTAGTGTCTATGAGGACTGAACAGGTGCAAATATGCTGCACCGTTGATGTGCGCAGTTTGAACATTGTCACTGGCCTTATCCCCGAACAGAGAAAACAACTAAAATCTTTGTTTTTTAGTTCTAGAATGTCTGAGCTGTCCTTTTTGTCTGTAATTATCGATAACAAGCTGCAGGAAATAAAATCAGATAGTGTTTCAGTTCAGACATAATTTGCTGTTGCAGTGAGAAGCAGGACAAAGGAACAAGAGGTGCATGGTGTTAAAGGAGCACTGGCTCGATGTAAATTTTTATTAATGTTTAGATATCTTTGTGAGGGAGACACGCATGCAACCTTATAACTTCTGGAATAAAATAATACAATTTCCTGAAATTAGTATTTTGTGAGTGTGATCTCTGGTTCACTTTAATATTAAAAAGGTTTATGGTGTTTGTTTAGAGACAGAAACAGCTTTGCCAGCTATAGTATACATATTTGTGAAAAAACATGCATGTACATCATGGTCAGACATTGTGTTATATGATTTGCATCTAAATAGGAAGTGCAATGTGCAACTTTGGTGACAAAAATACATATTTGACAGAAAGATGTGTCTAGAGAACTGTTGAACTGTTGAAACACTGTGAAGCTGTTTACATTTGTAGAAAATAAAACAATGCTTATAAACTGGGGCTCCGTGAAGCTACTATGTTGCTGTCTGCAATAAATTGACATTTAAAACAAAATGATAATCAAATGTGTGTACAAAATAATGGTTGTGTCCTAAGATATGTAGGATATCCAAAGTATTAGGACATTCTAAGTGAAATGGCCCTGATTTAGCACATAAAGAGTGTAATCAAATAGGCCCAAATAAATAGAATTGTGATAAAATGTACGATAACTGTGAAGGAAAAGATAATATCTGGGAGAAATGCCCAAAATATAATCAACAGAAAATTATGATGAAAATGAAAAATAAAGTGGCAAAAGGTGGTTCTAAATCACTTAAAGTTTTCTCAGGGTGAAACTACTCCTCCAATAGCTGAGGAAGGCTGTCATCAAACCTCTGTTTCATTATCAAACTCAAAAGCTGCATTTACTAATAAAACTGAGAATGATGGGAATGTATGTACATCAGAAGTTGAAAGGCCTTAAGAAATTTAATCTCTAGAGCATATTTGTCACTTTTTTTCTTACTAAAGGGTATTACTAGCCTTGAAACATGCAGTCATTATCATCTCTACCAAACCAAAACATATAAGAATTTTCAACCCATTTCTACACTTGGTCATCTTGACAAAATATTTGAAAATAATTCTTTATAAGCATTGTCATAAACACAATAATAGCTATAGGCTTCTCTATGATTGGCTGTATGACCTCATACATGGGTTTAGCTCTTCTACAGATGCCATTTCTGCTATTAACACTAATTATTGTAAAACAAATGATGGTTTGTTACTTTCAGTATATCTGAAGAATGAGCCATGCTTCTGAAACATTGTAGATAACTAACCTACAGAAATTCAATTTTGGTGAGAATGTAATTTATTAGCTCCATATTTACTTGGACTGCAAGATGTTTCAAGTATAGTTTAACAGCCAGTTGTCAACCCTTGGAACCTTTAATGCTGGTGATTTCTGATGCTGTAACTGAGGTCCATTACTACTGTCTTATTCTTTAATGATCCTACCAACAACTTACCGAAACTTGACCTTACACGATATGTCCCATTATCCTTCAATTCCAACTTTGGTCCTTCTCGGATCTTTGCCAATGGTCTGAAAAGAATAGGCTTCTTATTATCCAAACATACACAATGTGTAGGTTTAACTCTTAATCCCTATTTATTCTTTATTACCCACACTGCAACTGTCATTATTATAGTCTTCTCTTAGCTTCCAATCTGCTCCAGAATCTTGTATATTCCATCTCCTATAGCATGTAAAACCTTAACCTCTAACATCCTTTTCTCAACACTGACTTCCTGTATTCTCTTTCCACTCTGCGTATTGCAAGTCACATAAAAAAAATTGTTGGTTTGCCCTACTCACTGATTCTTGGGTATACCATGGCAACCTTCTAAGAGACCTACATTGTCTTGCTTTAACTGAAAGAGATGCATCTACTTTGTACCTTAGTATATATAAAATTCGAAAAGAAGGCAGTAATACTCCCTACAGAATACTTAGGAGGACTTAATTCCATTTAAATGACCCACTTTTAAAACAGTCATTGGTGAACGAGCCTTCTCTAAAACATGATGAGATCTCTGTAATAAACTCACTATAGAAACAAAGCATCAAGAAACTCTTCCAGGCTCCGAAAAGTATCTTCATGAATATTTCTTTAAGGAAGTAGCTTGCAAATGCTTTATATACAATGGTAAATAAAAAGACTTAAATCGCCATCCCCTTCTATCAAAAAATGCTATATCTCTTACTCAAAAACTGCTATGAGCTATTGAAGTTATCTTTTTCCACCAAACTCCTCTTTTCTTTCCATATTATTGCACATATTCCTTCACGTACATATCTTGACATTTATACTTGCATTGTGAAATAGTATCATTATTTCAGCTTGCTGTTAGGGCCCAATGTCTCTGTATTAACACAATTTCTTTGATCCATTTGTTAAGCATGTATTCCAAGTATGTTACATCTTACTTCTACTGAAAATCTGTGTAATGTTTCTACTGCACACTTTGTTTAAACTATAAGGCTCTCCAATATTTGTACAGGCACAAGGCAAGACTAGTAAACTGAAACGGCCACACTGTGAAATGCTGAAAACGAGTTTATTTGAACGAATAACAATGTACAAAAACAAGGTACTAAGCGCTTTCACCCATCAAGATCCTGGGCATCATCAGAGTACTGAATGCCTAATTAAAATCCACCCCTTATATATGTAATCTCAAATTGCCTAATTAATAGAGTAAAGACAATAAAACCTTCAAAATCAACAAGTGTAAAAAATCCTAGTTAATAAAATTCAGTTAGGAAAGATAAATATTACATTTTGTATTGTGCATACACATATAATATTAACGTATAAAAATGAATTAATAAATAGTCAATAAATAAAAATTAAAAACTATATAAATTATTATTAACTAACAAAATCCTACTGAATGAACTCTAAAAAAGCATGTACGTGTACACAAATAACACTGTTGCTACACTAAAAAATTGATGGACTAAAAAATGGATGTTATGTATGTAATATCTTTCACTAAAAAGCATATATTAATAAATATATGTTATACTGTCTAATTAAAAAATAACACCTTTAAATATTAGAAAATAATATAGGTAAATCTATGAAAAAAATTTTGTAGAATAAATATCCAATCAAATAAAGTATGATTTGTATTTTAATATACTGGATATAGATATGTGTTTGTTAATACCTGGCAGAGAACTGGCATTTAATCTAAGTTGCCAAAGACATTCCTTGGCCTCAAGTATGGTCTTCTCATCACTTCCCTTATTAATGTTGTGTGGAATTCTATCTATAATAAAAAATAAAAATCTCTTAAAATTAGGACATCTAATACTGTTGTAAAAAGAGAACTTGTAGATTTTTGCTTTTTAATATCTCTAACATGTTCTACAATACGTTCTCTTAACTTCCTAATGGTTTTCCCAACATAAAATGCTGAACATGTAGAGCACGTGGCTAGGTAAACAACCATCTTAGTATTACAATTACAGTAGCCTGCACATCTAATAGTTTTGCCAAAATTACAAATAGAAACATAGGGACCATCGTTAATATATTTACATGTATGACAGGTTCCACATTTACTCATCCTAGACATTTTAAAAGTATCCTTATTTGTACCCATCTCATAAAATTATTTTAAATTCCTGCCTCTACTGAATGTTATCTTGGGATGGCTACCAATAGCCTCTATTAATTCAGCATTATTAGTGAAAACACTTATCTATGTTTCGTGTATAATATTAACAATTTTTTGAGATGTTTCATTATAGGGTAATATAAAAGTGTCTTTTCTAGACATATTTGTGTTTGCTTCCAAGATATTACTACAACCATATTTAATAATTGGTTTGTAGATCAGATGTCTTTTTGTAAAAATCTCTTTTTTAGTATTGCAAATAAGTTAATTAGGATATCCCCTATCAAGAAACATATTACATAATTTCTCAATTTCTAACTGAAATGTAGTGTCATCACTAATAATTCTTGAAAGTCTTACCATCTGACCTTTAATCAAATTCTTCTTTTGATGGTATGGACGACAACTATGTAAAAAAGAATTAGAAAAAGTTTTCTTTCTAAAAATGTTGGAATGTATCACACCATCACTAAACGAGAAAACAATATCAAGATATTCGCAATTGTTCTCAACTATTTTGCTAGTAAATTTTAAAAACGTAGATGTCATACCTAAAAACTGTACAAATTCTGCTAATTCCTCTCTATTACCAGTCCAAAAAATGAGAATATCATCCAGATATCTCAAATATAAGGCAATATTAGACCAATATGTAGATGTATACACATAATCTGTTTCCCAGTTAGCCAGTACTAGGTTGGCATAAATTGGTGCACATCTGGCTCCCATGGCCACCCCTGTGCTTTGTCTATAATATTCGCCATTCATATACATAAAGTTGTTTTCCAGTATTATTTCCATCAATTCCACCATAAGTTTACATTTTGAAGTATTCATTCCACTAAATTTCAATAAACTAGTCTCAAACATTTCCAGGCCTTGTTTGTAGGATATCACAGTATATAAATTCACAACATCAATAGTAACCATCGTCATATTAGGACCCATATTATCAATATATTATCTAACTTGATCTAAACAGTGCCAGGAGTCTTTTAAAATATGTGGTAAATTAATTAGAGTCTCCTTACAACGAACATCAATAAATGATGCAATAGCCTCAGTTTTTGAGCCTTTGGCTGATACTATGGGTCTAAAAGGTGGATTGCTGATGTCTTTGTGTATTTTTGGGATTCCAAAAATGGATGGAGTAATGGGAAACTCAACAGTTAAATAAGCATATTCTTCTTTGTTAATAACTTCATCCATAAGGAATTCATACAATAACCAATCTACTTTAGTGTATGCCCTAGTCATTTCATGTTTTGAAACCTTCTCATAAGTATTATTATCATTAAGCATAATAGTCATTTTATTATAATAATCAGCATTAGACATAATCACCACACCACCTCCCTTATCTGGTTTCATGACCCTATATTTGTCAGTCATAGTTAATTCTTTGAGACAAAACTTTTCAGCTGAATTAAGATTCTGAGATGTATGTTCGGGTTCCTTCAGGACTCTTCTAATCTGAGTCTCACATAACTTTTCAAAAATAAATATAAATATCATCGGGTTCTGTGGTGGTATAAAGGTACTACTACGCTTAAGTCTAAAATAATTAGTGTCTATTATATTGTCATTGTTATTATTAAAAAACATCTTTAAATTCAATAATCTACTATAGAGTTTTAGATTAATTAAAACTCTGCCAATATCGTGCTTAAAAGACAGGACAAAAGTAAAACCTCTTTTAAATAAAGCAATAAAATCCTGACTAAAAATATTATCTGTATAATTATATAAACTGAAACCTCCATCAGAAATAATTGAACATTTAATCTGATTATAAATGGTGTCTAAACTCTGTGAGCAACTTATATCATTCATGTTAGATTCATATAAGTTGTCCTTATCATTAGTAAAGAAAATACTACTATTCATATAATCAATATCTTTCTCAATATGGATTTGTGATATACAAAGATCTTGAACAGAAAAATTATTATTCTCAATTATATCTATCTGTGCCAGGAATTGGTCCTGTATCTTTTTGTGTTGTGCTGCTGATTCTGTTGGTGATACTAACTGCCCTGTCGGTCACGTAAACGTTCTGACCTTCTCAGTATGAGCTCCTCTAAAAAAGTCACCTCCCCATCATCGTGAACATAATTGCCATTTCTACCCCTATGTGGTTGAATTGAATTATGATTAATAGGGGAACTACAATTGTCCCTATTTGTAGTTTCGGTATCTATTTGCTTAGTTAGACGTCTCATACTTTTAAATTCTTTAAAATGCACATACACTCTGTTGTTTTTATAGTCATTAGTATCTCTGTTTAACTTATAATTTTTAATGTCCAAACCTTTATTGGTAAATTTGTCCATGTCTTTAAAAATATTTTCTAAACGGAACTTATTATATTCAAAAAGCAAATCCTTGCATATACTTTTGTCTAGACAAGACAAATGTTCATTTAAAGCTGACAGTTTGGTATTGTTGTTCCGTATAATCAGTTTAATTAATTCAATACCTGTTTTGTCAAAAAGTTGTATAAGTTCATCAAATAAAACAGTACCTTCAGTAAATCCATAGGGGAGTTAAAAAATCCGTAGGCCTTTTGGAACTTGACCCAGTTCCAAGGATCTTTCTAAGAAGGCATTGTCCATCTGTAGGGATTTAAATGTTTTTAATTCCCTCTCAAACTCAGTAAACTGTTTATTAAGACTGCCCATGTCTCCATGGTTATAAACACGAGCGTTATTAAGAGATGGTGCGGCTAACAAAGACTTTAAGTCCAAAAAGTTCTTGTCAATACCAACTACCACGCCTTTCAAACCTCCATTTTGGCCGTCCCTAGTGTTCAATGCCGAGTTGGGGGGTGGGCCTCCAGACTGAACACTTCCTGTGTTGGTGCCTCCTCCAATAGAACCCACTGAACTATGGCTAGTTCACGGTCGGGTCGGACTTGTACCTGGGGTGGAATGGAGAGTGTATAGCTGCTCCTGGGACTCAAGTCACCAGTATTTCTGCTTCAGTGGAGCTTTTTAAGCTCCTATCTTGCAGAGCTTTTGTTAGCCATTGAGTAATATCCATATGCTGTATTAATAATTGCTCGATATTGATAAATAATCCATGGAGAAACCGGAACCATAAAAACGGAAAACAAAATAAATCAAACTTAAATATAAAAGCTGTAAAAACAAAATAACCAGTAAGGGCGAACACTGAGTGGCAGGCAGATAAAAACTACAGGCACAAGGCAAGACTAGTAAACTGAAATGGCCACACAGTGAAATGCTGAAAACTGGTTTATTTGAACGAATAACAATGTACAGAAACAAGGTACTAAGCGCTTTCACCCATCAAGATCCTGGGCATCATCAGAGTGCTGAATGCCTAATTAAAATCCACCCTTATATATGTAATCTCAAATTGCCTAATTAATAGAGTAAAGACAATAAAACCTTCCAAATCAACAAGTGTAAAAAATCCTAGTTAATAATATGACCTCATACATGGGTTTAGCTCTTCTACAGATGACATTTCTGCTATTAACACTAATTAATGTAAAACAAATGATGGTTTGTTACTGTCAGTATATCTGAAGAATGAGCCATGCTTCTGAAATATTGTAGATCACTAACCTACAGAAATTCAATTTTGGTGAGAATGTCATTTATTAGCTCCATTATTACTTGGACTGCAAGACGTTTCAAATATAGTTTAACAGCCAGTTGTCAACCCTTGGAATCTTTAATGCTGGTGATTTCTGATGCTGTAACTGAGGTCCATTACTACTGTCTTATTCTTTAATGATCCTACCAAAGACTTACCGAAACTTGACCTTACAAGATATGTCCCATTATCCTTCAATTCCATCTTTGGTCCTTCTCGGATCTTTGCCAATGGTCTGAAAAGAATAGGCTTCTTATTATCCAAACATACACAATGTGTAGGTTTGACTCTTAATCCCTATTAATTCTTTATTACCCAGACTGCAACTATCATTATTAAAGTCTTCTCTCAGCTTCCATTCTGCTCCAGAATCTTATATATTCCATCTCCTATAGCATGTAAAACCTTAACCTCTAACACCCTTTTCTCAACACTGACTTCCTGCATTCTCTTTCCAGTCTGGATATTGCAAGTTACATAAAAAAAAAAATTGTTGGTTTGCCCTACTCACTGATTCTTGGGTATACCATGGCAACCTTCTAACAGACCTACATTGTCTTGCTTTAACTGAAAGAGATGCATCTACTTTGTACCTTATTATATATAAAATTCTAAAAGAAGGCAGTAATACTCCCTACAGAATACTCAGGAGAACTTAATTCCATTTAAATGACCCACTTTTAAAACAGTCATTGGTGAACGAGCCTTCTCCAAAACATGATGAGATTTCTGTAATAAACTCAGTATAGAAAAAAGCATCAAGAAACTCTTCCAGGCTCCGAAAAGTATCTTCATGAATATCTCTTTAAGGAAGTAGCTTGCAAATGCTTTATATACAATGGTAAATAAAAAGACTTAAATCGCCATCCCTGTCTATCAAAAAATGCTATATCGCTTACTCAAAAACTGCCATGAGCTATTGAAGTTATCTTTTTCCACCAAACTCCTCTTTTCTTTCCATATTATTGCACATATTCCTTCACGTACATATCTTGACATTTATACTTGCATTGTGAAATAGTATCATTATTTCAGCTTGCTGTTAGGGCCCAATGTCTCTGTATTAACACAATTTCTTTGATCCATTTGTCAAGCATGTATTCCAAGTATGTTACATCTTACTTCTACTGAAAATCTGTGTAATGTTTCTACTGCACACTTGTTTAAACTATAAGGCTCTCCAATATTTGTATTCCACATATGGTGCTCCAGACCAATTTGACCTACCCTGTTACCCAGTAGTAGGTAGATATTTTAATTAATAATTAAATAATAAACAAAGAATAAATAAGTCAAAAGGGAAGAGAAACCATATGACTAAATACATTTTTCTTCTAAAAATTCTAACAGTTGGAATTCTAATGTTCATAGGTAAATTAACACAAGGTAGACTAGGCAATCTGAGTGTGATGTTTATATTATGTTGTTTATATGTTCCAGTATATTAGGAGACTATCTGATAGGAAACAATACTTTTTTGGGATTTTTTTTTTCAGGGAAAGGGATGCAGTCATTTGTGTCAGATCAATGTTCAGGGGTAGTCCCTTTATTTTACAACAAAATGTTTTTATTTTACATGTGAATATGGCAGAACCAGGAAGAATTTTGCTAACGTTCACAGAAAATGGCAGTAACAGATGGAGAGTAATTGAAGTAAATGCACATATGAATTCAGCAAGACGGTAACAGCTATGATATTTCAGCTTGGTTATGTACATAATAAACTGTTACATGGGATAGTTTAAATCCAGTCAAAAAAGACAAGGATTCATGAAGCTCAGCACAAGACCGGCATTAGGCTTGCGCTGACCGTGCGGTGTGCAGATGGCACAGTAGCGCCATATGCATATTAATGAAGGCGTGCTGCCACCACATCCATGTGCATAGGAAATGAGTGCAAGTGTATGGGGTGTGTCGAAGCACCATACGGAGGCATGGAAATGACGGCTTTTGACGTGCAACCTAAAATGCTGAATATTACAGTCTGCCTGCAATAGTAATCACACCTGTCAGTGTCCGTGGATACAGAAACGTATGCAAAGCATGCAGGACAGTTCTTGTAAACACAAAATTAAGAAGCAAACACAAATGCATGTTAGCGAATATCGATTCTCCATCTCTCGAACAAATGACATTTAAAACCGTGTGCCCGTATTGTAATGCAGTGTTGATAGTTATACCAAGTGGAAGTGAAATGCATCGTGTTAGCGTGCCGCCAATAGCTAAGTCTAGCCCAATGGTCAGGGTTACCACCTGTCCCACATTGTGAGGGACAGTACACATCTGGGCAGTTGTGTCCATACCAAAACCATTATAAATGTAAAATGTCCTGCAACTGTATGACATAAGTATGTCCCACATCGCATGTAATAGTCACATACAATAGTTATTACCGTATGTAACATACCTACATGTTACAAGAAATAGAGTAAGCAAGTAAACGAAATAGAAGAAGCATATAAACTGCTACAACAATAAGCTAACATGTAGGCATAAAACAAAACTACTATCCGTTGTACTGACCGTGGGTATGTGTTGTCCTGTAGAATCTGATTTATGTCCAGGATATATCCCATCCTGGCCATATGAAAAGGTGGCAACCCTACCAATGGTCAGAGCATTCAGCCAAAATCTGCCCATTTGCGGTCCAAGCCGTTCTTGTCAGGATGTGTCAAAGATGAACGGGTATTACCCGGGTGTACCTACCATGTCATGAAAGATAAGTATTTGCGTGTGCCTATGTGCGTGATGTACAGCATGTGGAAGGTGAAAAATGCTAGGGTAGTCCTCACAACCATACAGGTACCAGAGATATGTAGTGTATGCAATGTGTTCCCTTGACCGTGGCATGGGCCATCAACCAAAGAAGGGATGGATGGAGTGTGTGGAATATGGGTGTGGGGGGGGCGGGTAATGTAATAATCCGCAAAGGGGAGACTGTGTTGGATGCACAATAGGTGAACTGGAGGTGTATGAGGGATCAGTGGGTGAATCAGAAAGAAACACAAAGAACAAACATACACATCTGCAATACAACCTGACAGGCCATACTGTAGAACACAATCACACAAACATATGAATATTAAAATGTGCGATACACATGTACAGAAACGTCACCAGCACATACCCACAGAATGGTCTGGAAGGAATTGAGCCATCCAACTGCAACATACCTGGATGCATAATTGAATACCCATCATCCCCTCTACAGCACACAACCCCCCCATTCCTAGGGTAGTTTTAGAAGCTCTCATGCACACCCCTGCCAGCTGTTCCTGGATCGCTCATCAGACATACTGGCTGTCTGGAGTCTTACTCTGCTCTTATACTCCATGCAAGCCTTCATGAATCAGGCCCTATAATTGGGAGAAATGCCCAAAATATAATCAACAGAAAATGATGATGAAAATGAAAAATAAAGTGGCAAAAGGTGGTTCCAAATCACTTAAAGTTTTCTCAGGGTGAAACTACTCCTCCAAGAGCTGAGGAAGGCTGTCATCAAACCTGTGTTTCATTATCAAACTGAAAAGCTACATTTACTAATAAAACTGAGAATGATGGGAATGTATGTACATCAGAAGTTGAAAGGGCTTAAGAAATTTAATCTCTAAAGCATATTTGTCACTTTTTTCTTATTAAAGGTAACACTAGCCTTGAAACATGCAGTCATTATCATCTCTACTAAACCAAAGCATATAAGAATTTTCAACCCATCTCTACACTTGGTCGTCTTGACAAAATATTTGAAAATAATTCTTTATAAGCATTGTCATAAACACAATAATAGCTATAGGCTTCTCTATGATTGTCTGTATGACCTCATACATGGGATTAGCTCTTCTACAGATGCAATTTCTGCTATTAACACTAACTACTGTAAAACAAATGATGGTTTGTAACTTTCAGTATATCTGAAGAATGAGCCATGCTTCTGAAACATTGTAGATCACTGATCTACAGCAATTCAATTTTGGTGAGAATGTCATTTATTGGCTCTATATTTACTTGGACTGCAAGACGTTTCAAGTATAGTTTAACAGCCAGCTGTCAACCCTAGGAACCTTTAATGCTGGTGATTTCTGATGCTGTAACTGAGGTCCATTACTACTGTCTTATTCTTTAATGATCCTACCAAAGACTTACCGAAACTTGACCTTACACGATATGTCCCATTATCCTTCAATTCCAACTTTGGACCTTCTCGGATCTTTGCCAATGGTCTGAAAAGGATAGGCTTCTTATTATCCAAACATACACAATGTGTAGGTTTAACTCTTAATCCCTATTTATTCTTTGTTACCCACACTGCAACTATCATTATTATAGTCTTCTCTCAGCTTCCAATCTGCTCCAGAATCTTGTATATTCCATCTCCTATAGCATGTAAAACCTTAACCTCTAACATCCTTTTCTCAACACTGACTTCCTGTATTCTCTTTCCACTTTGCGTATTGCAAGTCACATAAAAAAAAATGTTGGTTTGCCCTACTCACTGATTCTTAGGTACACCATGGCAACCTTCTAACAGACCTACATTGTCTTGTTTTAACTGAAAGAGATGCATCTACTTTGTACCTTAGTTTATATAAAATTCTAAAAGAAGGCAGTAATACTCCCTACAGAATACTCAGGAGGACTTAATTCCATTTAAATGACCCACTTTTAAAACAGTCATTGGTGAACGAGCCTTCTCCAAAACATGATGAGATCTCTGTAATAAACTCACTATAGAAACAAAGCATCAAGAAACTCTTCCAGGCTCCAAAAAGTATCTTCATGAATATTTCTTTAAGGAAGTAGCTTGCAAATGCTTTATATACAATGGTAAATAAAAAGACTTAAATTGCCATCCCCTTCTATCAAAAAATGCTATATCTCTTACTCAAAAACTGCTATGAGCTATTGAAGTTATCTTTTTCCACCAAACTCCGCTTTTCTTTCCATATTATTGCACATATTCCTTCACGTACATATCTTAACATTTATACTTGCATTGTGAAATAGTATCATTATTTCAGCTTGCTGTTAGGGCCCAATGTCTCTGTATTAACAAAATTTCTTTGATCCATTTGTTAAGCATGTATTCCAAGTATGTTACATCTTACTTCTACTGAAAATCTGTGTAATGTTTCTACTGCACACTTTATTTAAACTATAAGGCTCTCCAATATTTGTATTCCACATATGATGCTCCAGACCAATCTGACCACCCTGCTACCCAGTAGTAGGTAGATCATTTAATTAATAATTAAATAATAAACAAAGAATAAATGAGCCAAAAGGGAAGAGAAGACGTATGGCTAAACACATTTTTTCTTCTAAAAATTCTAACAGTTGGAATTCTATTGTTCAAGGGTAAATTAACACAAGGTAGACTAGACAATCTGAGTGTGATGTTTATATTATGTTGTTTATATGTTCCAGGTTATTAGGAGACTATCTGATAGGAAACAATACTTTTTAGGGATTTTTTTTTTCAGGGAAAGGGATGCGGTCATTTGTGCCAGATCAATGTTCGGGGGTAGTCGCTTTATTTTACAACAAAATGTTTGTATTTTACATGTGAATATGGCAGAACCAGAAAGAATTTTGGTAACGGTCACAGAAAATGGCGGTAACAGATGGAGAGTAATTAAAGTAAATGTGCATATGAATTCAGCAAGACGGTAACAGCTATGGGATGATATTTTTGTGTGGTTATATACATAATAAACTGTTACATGGGGTATTTTAAATCTAGTCAATAACAACAAAGAAAGTAAAAATTAAAGGAAAACAGCCTTCATATGTATGTGTTAAATTTTCAAAATACTTAACAAATAAGAGCAGTTAATGTTAAGGTAGACAAAAGGCATTCTTACTTACTTATGTGAACATTTAGCTATTGGAATATATTGCATCTCTACTAATAGTGAGTTACTTGAAGAATAAAATGGAAAACAGGAAGGAACATGCTCTCTGATCATAAGACTAATGGTAAACTTGGTGGATGACATCCAAACGGGATGATCTTGAGCTGTTTAAGTTTAGAGAAGAATTATATGATAAATTATACAGTATCAGTTCACTTTACCTGGGTATGGCTAAAATATCATGGGAAGAGAACAGGTCGTATCAGTTAAAGTAGCATACACTCGTTAACATACATTAAGTGTTGCTGGTTGTGATTAAAAAAATTGAAAGCAGAGTTCAGTTTAACTGTGATACAGAGTCTGTAATTGAAATTTTGTGTTTTTTTTTAGCTTACAATACATAGGTGAAATTAAAAGAAAATTTAGGATGAAGCTACAGAAATGATACGTGCTACAGATATACATAAGGGAAAACAATCCTGTTGCATTACATTCTAAAAGATATTTTTCAATGAGGTTAGCCTCCTAAAACGTGTAAGAAATAAAGAAAATGCTTTAGAACTTAGGAGTTGCAATATAAAGAATCAGTTTATGTTTTAAAGTGTGGTACATAGAAAGCTAAAGATTTAAATCAAGAGGTTAATTGGACAAAACTGATTGGCTACTTGTATACTGGTGTCATAACCTTTTAAACCTTGGTTTCATAATGATGTACAGATTGCTTGAAGGCTTCAACCAAGGCTCTAGAATGGTTGTTATGATGTTTTAATAAATGCTCCTCCTGCCTGTAATTTGGTCGTGAATTGTTGGATACAGTTCTTTACAGTCATAAAATATATGCTTTGTTTAACAACCTAGTGGGCAGTCACTGTATCTCCTTCCTCTTATAGATTCCTTTCATTACTTTCCTGGGTCAGTCATTGCTTCTGGAATGTAGAAGTGAGCTGATTACAGCACTGCACATGACCATTGACAAGTTTGCTGATGAAGCACTGTGAGACTATGCCTCTAGGCTAGAAACAGACAGTCTGGACAGGGCTATTTAAGAGTTATGTTGTTTTACTGAATGAAAAAAGTGTTGGCTTCATTCATGGCAAACTGTTGCATTTATCAATTAACTGATCACAACTTATATCATGTGTCCTTGTATTTGAGGGGAGGGAACAAAGAAACAGCTTAATTCATTAATTAATTAATTCAGTCATTCATTCTATGATACATGATTTATGCTATAAAGAATTGTGGAGAATCCAAACTCAATCTTGGATTGCAATGGGCACAAAGCTTCACAGGCAAAGCACCAGTCTTCAGTTGGGCATGGGTCTACTGCAGGGCACATTTACATACTTTTTAGCAAATCAATATATTACTAAATCACATAGCAGCATTCTTTGTGATGATGGCAAGAAACTGAACCACCAAACAATATCCCATGAGAACACAGGAAAGCCTTGAAGGCTCACTTATTGAGAATCAATACAGAGAGCAAGAACTCTGAGGAAAACATTATTGTTTCTATTTATATTCTCTTAAAACCAGCTTAAATGAATTGCTTAAGTAGTAGTAGCCATTAGTTTTTACCATTTGAATCAGTACTGAACTGTGCCCCAAATTCTTGGCTAGTACTCAGAGCCTTTGCAAACATGCACACATGCATACATGTCAGGTCACCTTATTCTTTAATAATCTCCTAAAACCTTTAAGGCCTTAAATTATTTAGACTTTTAAGAAGTAGTAGCAAACCACAGCAAGCCTTGAATTGATGAATTTATACCTGTCTAATGGCAGTGCCTGACCTTGCTATACATGTGGTCAAAACTGCAAGATCCTGAAACCTTCTAAAGTACATTAAGAAACCCTTTTTCCTGCTGGATCAACAAAGAACTTCAACATTTTTCTATTATTTGATTTGAAGAAACAAAAGCTTCAGCAGTCAATATGAATTTGTTCTCCCATTAACTGAATACAACACACACAGCCTCAACCTAGCTCTAGATGGCAATAACTGAGAACTCTTGTCATTGCCAATGCTTTTTGCATAGCTGTTTGGATGATATGGTAGCAATATACTTTTTCAGCTATCATCATAATAATCTGATCATTTGTAGAGACAAGAAGAGTTTTGCCATCTCTGTTTGGTCATTACCACTTGGAGTAAAGGGAGGACTGTAGAAATATATAATACAGGAATAGACCATGGGTCTTTTATGTCAAAGATTTTTCCCATCTTCTGTGGTTAGTCTGTCTAAATATTTATTAACTAGCAGTACTAACTGCTTAGAAACTTCTTTTCAAAGTAAATTCTAGCTGCTTTTCAGGTTATACGTTCAAATGAGCAGGTGCTGCTTTTCATAGGAAAAATATTTTCATCAATCCATTTTTCTAGAATGCTTGGCTTCTGGGCTTACAATACACCAACAGATATGCACACACACACACACACACACACACACACACACACACACACACACACACACACACACACACACACACACACACACACACACACACACACACACACACACACACACACACACACACACACACACACACACACACACACACACACACACACACTCACACACACACACAAAGACTCCACATAGAAATATTACAAACTTAGAACTGAATAAGAGAGCCAAGTGCTGTAAGGCAACATATCTAATCCTTTCATCCATCCATCCATCCATCCATCCATCCATCCATCCATCCATCCATCCATCCATCCACAACCTTCTTTTCCCATTTTTGCACATGGGGTCAGGGTATCACTTCAACAGTGACAATCATCTAGAGCCAGGTTTTACTCTAATGGGTGGCTAGCCCTGCCACAGTTTAACATCCACACCACATACTTGCATGCACACTCAAACCTATGGCCAATTTAGAGAGTGTCCAGTCCAGCTACTGAGTGTCTTTGGAATGTGGGAGGAAACTGGATCACCCAGAAGAAACCCAGACAAAACCAGGTAGGGCATGTAGACTCCACACAGAAGGCACCCCAGTGAAGAATCAAACTCGGGACCCTCTTCTGTGAGACAACAATGCTAATTATACCTCTCAAGTTTTTAGTGCAAGAAATCTGGACAAAACCTAAAATAATGGTGGACAAAAGCCAAAAAGTAGGAACAGATTTAAAATATTGTTCTTAAAAAATGTAGAAATTTGCTAGAACGAAAGGATTTGTGTTAGCATGCATTTTCTGGAGGATATAAAGCCTGAAACTGAAATATATGTCAATATTTAGTAATTTCAGTCCTCAGCGATTTGTCAGAAAACCACAAATGTTATGAGAAACAGTCCAAAAATATGAGGCAAAAATGTGAATGTTCTGTGAAAATCTGGACAGTTGATAGCTATGAAGCTAATCATTAACATTTTACCACCTCAAGTACATTCCACAATTAAAAAATTAAGAGTTTTGCAATATTAAGTGAGAGAAAGGAACTCCAGGTTTTACAAAGAAAAGGACAGTGTAGCACAGAGGATTCATATAATGACTGGCAACTAATAGTATCATATGGTCCTTGGTTTTCTACAACATAAAAACTGATATTATTTAGTAAGCCAGTACTTCCAGTACTCAAATATCACCTTAGAAAAAGTGTCTTAGGCTAGTGGAGATGCCTGGTTACCAAATGAATAAAATAAATGTACAAATAATTTGAAAATATTCCTTGTGTATCTAGTGGGAACACTGTATAGAACACTGGAAATGTGGTTTAGGTTTTTGAGGTACAAGGCTATTCAAGAAGGATACAAAATAAAAAGGTCTAGAGGAGAAGATATTATTTTCAAATGCAAACTGGATTGCACAGTGAATTACTTCTTTTTTCTTGCAACGGGGATGTTATTCCTATTTCAGACTTTATGCTTCAGATGCTGCCTTTGCTTCTGAATAAAGCAGCCCGTTCTCAACCTTATAGGAAACCACAGTGGATTATTTCTGTTGATTTGAGGAGCATAGGGTATATGTGTTTTTGATAAAGGGGTTTAGAGGTTTGAAAGTATCCTTCATGCAATGGCATCACGTGATATTTTGGATATAAAATATCCCTTTATGGACACGTCCTAAAAAATATCAACGATATGTATGGTAACCATATTAATCCCATTTCTTCATGAATGTACCCAACTTCATTTTATGCTAGTCTTTGTTTCAGGGCTTTCTCAGCTGAAGAGACAGAACTTGAAGACGTTGTCTTCTCTGGAGTCACTTGTCTAGTTGTGCTCCAGCTGGTTTGTCCCTGAGAAACAGATTATGGAACCATCCAAATGTGAGTGGTGAATGGAATTAACATACTTTTCACAGTCATGGACAACATTCATGACATCATCACTCTCTTGTCCTCCTTAGTAGAACTTTAGTTCTTCACTCTCATTTCCCATCTGCCCATGTGTTATATTACTTCCTCTTGTAGCAGGAAGTCAGGATAGAGTTTGGATTATCTGCTTCTATGTTGCCAGGCTGAACTATAACCAATGTTTCTCAGTCACTACATTCTTCTTCATCTTTACGTACCTGACCACCCCCAACAGTCATACCTCTTAACCATGGAATATTAAAAATCATAGATGAGGTATTTAAAATCATATCAGACAGAAATGGGATCAATTTATTATTTTTCAAAAATGGAAGTTCTTCTGATACAATACCCTATATAGTTAATAATAAAGAATGTTTGCATGTATTATCCACAATAATTAATGATAATATATCTTTGCAGATTCTAAATTCAGTTACTTATCAAGGACTCTAATTTTATTAATAAATTCAGTAAATCAAGGAAAAGTTTAAATTTAAGATCACAAATCTTAATGCTATGGCTAAACCATATTACCTGAGTGGTATGGCAGTGCTCTTGTTTACCCATTTCTGACCAGAGAAAGTAAGGAAAATGATTCCTGCAAAGGCAGCTTGATATGTGACTCACTCTTTATATGCATAAGAAGAAAGACTGTAGGTAAAAGTTAATGCATCTAAAGTCTGATACACTTTAGATAAGGCTGTAAGTGTAAGAGTGCAAAGCTTTAAAAACCCTGACAAGCAGAGAATCGGTAAAAATGAAATGTCCCTCTGAAAAATAAATAGTATAACTGTGGCAGAGTTAAGCTGTCTAGGAGTTTTTAAAGCTGGGTTACTTTTGCCACTGTTCTTTGCCAGTCAACATGGTCTACTTCTAATCCCTAGTACAGGACCCAATATTAGCATTTAGTGGTACTTAACACAATATCAGAAAGGTGATTTTGGTGCATTTTTCATGCTTTGGCATTTCTTTGGCTTCCCTCTTGGCCTCCATGTGGAGAACACATTATATATGTTATGATTGGAGACCAATCACAATTCTTTATAGTGCATGTAGCTTTATCTGCTCCATGTACTACTAATTACAGTAAAAAGGAAAAAAATGCAAAGTGTTTTGCTGGCTTTCAAAATTGGTAAAGCCCTTAGTGAGCTCTGTCAAATGGACAGCAACACACTTCTGGGAAATATTTTGTCAGAAATTCAGGGTTAGATTGTGGGCAAAGCAGGCAGAAAATAAGCTGTTTTTTTTTTTTTTTTTTTTTTTTTTTTTAGTTTTGCTATTGTGGTTTGCCAGCAAGCAGCATCATTTTTAGTGGGTGTGCTTAACAATTGTTAAAACTGCATCTTATGCTACTTTAGTGCTTAACCAGTTTGTCTTTTTTGCCAATACTGGATCATAATCAAGACACACTATATTCCTTTTTAGAACACATCCTTTATGAATGACTTTCCTTTCTTTGAACAATTGATCTGTGTGTCTACAGTGTGTTGTGGTGTGAAATGTTTTCATATAGAGATCAAAAACAAACAAGGTACTTTCAAGATATGTAACATACTCATTGGCTTTTTAATGTGGTATGGTGTGAAAGGTTTGTGCACAGTGCAAATAAAAGTTGCATGCAGGTTTCATGGCAGTCACTGGCCCTTTAAATGGGTACTGTAATAATGAATAATGCATTTTTAATTTTGTTTTTCATTGAAGGCTGTGAACAAGAATCAGGGTTTAAAACTAAAAAAAATGTATATATATGCTAACAGTTTTACTTTAACTGAGATAGATTTCCCTAAACTTACTGAAGGTGCTTTTCTATTATCAATGCTTAAATTCCCTTATGTTGCACTCATAGACAAATTTACATGCTAAAACATTTAGACATACATGAAACTTCAATGGAGTATTTAAATGAAAACAATAAATCACTCATGACACTGTATAAAAGTAGGATTGATTTGACTGGTAGTCATTAGGAACACTAATTGCAGCATAGTCTTACATTTCTTGATTGCTTTTGCTTATTTAGGGAAATGTCTTTAACAATGGGATTTGAAATGCTAACTAGAATTAGTCTGCGTCCAGAAATTATAGAAAAGGCATAGCATTACTAGTCGTTGCTTGAACATTCAGTGAATGTGATGTGCAGTAATCATGGTTTATAGCATTCCAAGTCAATGCAGCTTAGATTGAAAAGTCATACGTACAGCAATGCTACCCTTTGTCATGTGTTACCAATATTCACTTTAGTGACCATTTTCAATTTAGTGCTCTCTCTGATAATGATCACTGTATTAATCATTCCTATTCATTTATTTTAGTGCATTTCATTTTGTTCCAATCAGCTTCTCTCAAACAAGAAAAACTACCCTTTTAGCATCTGTTCCTGGTTATTTTATTCCAAACAACTTATTTGAAAGGACATTATTATTATTATTATTATTATTATTATTATTATTATTATTATTACTATTATTATTATTAATACTATTGTTATTATTATTATTATTATTATTTTGCCTCAGAAAGGGATTCCTTACTTTCAGTCACATTTCTTTAAAGTGCAAAGTGGTGGGTTGCTCTTACTTTCATTATGCCACATTGCTAGCACCAAATTGTGCAAGTGCAATCAGTACTGATTTAAGGTAAAATGTTAACATTTTTTTGTTTCCAAACACAATTGAATTTCACAGCTAAATTCTTACACCATTCAGATGGATGGGTGCCCGACACATAGTTATAAAAATAAAGCTTAACAATGTTTCTATACACAGCTTTATTTAACTGAATTAAAAATGTAGAAACATATATTATACCATGATCCCCCCAAAACGTGCACGCTGATTGGCCAGCGTGCACATTGTAAATCGAGTTATACTAATGGAAAAAGGTCCGGTCGCCCGGAAAACAGTAAAAAAAATGCAACGGAGATCTTGCTTTCTCTGTTGCTTTTGCCCACAGCTCTGATATACTGCACAGGCGAGCAGTAAATCAGAACTGCCACGGATGCCAGACATCTGCGGAAGGGCAATAAACAGGCATTATACTATGCCATTATTTAAGAAAAGTAATAGTTTCTTTTCTTAAATAATGTCATGGTATAATAGCAATAACCCACTTCTGGGTGTGGGTAATGCTGTATTTACCCACGGTTGGCTTTGTTTTCCGCCAACCGTGGGTAAATCCAGCATTACCCACACTCAGGCATGGGTTATTGCTATATTATAACATAAATAAATGTTATACATTGTTCTTTCTGGTGCCTGTCATGAAGTCATGAAAAATGCAGATTAAGGTGGCGTGGCCAAGATGGCTAACTGAGAGCAGCAACTGATGAAACCTCTGTGACTGAAAATTTTTCTTTGAAAGAAAATGTAATCAAAAATTAAAATTCAAAGATACTTGCCAACTAATTTTATTCAATAATAGTCAGAGAAAATATTTATAGCTTCAAGTTCTTCAAAAGCAACATTTTTTTTCTGTGAGAATTTCAACTGTTTGGTAAAGAGAGAAGAGACTTCAACATGAGTCACTCAAAAAATGGTACTCATGATTCTTGTGTTAAAAAAGACATTCAGTCAGTATTATCTAATGTATAGGATATATTACTTAAAATATACAAACTGATAGAACTAGAACGTTTCAAAGAAGAGACCAGAAATATGATGGAACATTTTGACGCTATTATGAAATAACAAGGGACACAAATCAGCAGTATGGAAGAGACTTTGGATGATCATGGAAACAGAATAAGTCAATTTGAGTCTCAGACTGATTTTCTTTTAAAGCAAAATAACTGGTTCGTAGAAATACCTGATGATTTAGAAAGGAGAGTGAGTCAAAATAGCATTACAATTCAGGATATACCTGAAAAGTATAAGGGTGACAATATAATAAACATCTTTACTACCTGGCTACATAAAACATTAAATGTACCCAAAACTTTATCTTCTAGAATTGAAAGAGCATATAGATCCCTGAGAGCACTTTCTAAGAAGGAAAACTCACCACCATGCTCAATTATAGTGAAGTTCATGACTAGCTTAGATGAAGATCAAATGTTAAAAGCAGCATGGTCCAGCCCACCTGTGTAACCATGTCATCAGATTTGGAAAAAAACTATTCTAGTAAAGTAATGAGTAAAAGAAAATTCTATTTAACACTGATCAAGGAACTTAAAAAAGACATAAAGCCACTTTGGTGTTTCCTGCAAAGATCAAATTATTCCTTTCTGAAGAACCCAAAATATTTAACAAGCTGGAGTAGGTATCCACTTGTGATAACAGAAATAAAATCCTTAACATTGAAGAAATGGAGTAACCCCCAAAGAGACAGAGTGAGGTGAATTCCTGAAAAATTACTTCCAAAACTAAAAAGGCTAAAAATAAATTATTCTTATTCACTGATTGCTGGAAAATTATTTTTGAAACAATAGATTTGCCTGCCTTTTAAGCAAAAGGTTTGCACTGGACTTTAAGCCACAAAATGTATAAGTATGTATTTATGTTTTAAGCTAAAACATTTTTTCATGATGAGAAATATAAAGGGTTAGTTTAACTGTTTTACTATATTTGCAAAGAAAGATTGACCCTGGGATTCAATAAAGCTTACATGGAGCTAATCTCCATGTAAGCATAGTGGCATGACTCAAACATGGAGTTCGGAACCTGTGAGATCCATTAAACAAGGTTGGGGGTAAGCACGAGCATCCAAGCACTATTCCTGCACAGACGCAATGGAATAATGCAAATCACGATAAAAGTAGTTCAGCTGTAGTTAGCTTCTACCAATCCTTATATTTTGAGCAACAAAAAAAGAAAACCAAACAGGTAGAAAGACGCTCACTTTATTAATAAATAACAAAGCTTTCGGGAATCTCCCTTCTTCCCTTCTGGCAGCTGGAATGTATCATAGTCAGCCAATCACACAAGCAGCATCTGCAGCATGCTAGTATAAAGTATGGAAACACCTTACAGTCTGGTATTTGCCACAAACTCTGCACCATTGATGTATACATGCGGAGAATTTTAAATGACAAAATGATAGGGCTGCTGCTGTTTTGCTACATCTCTACGTACTACTGACTGAGGGCAGTGATGAGGATAATGCTGATAACTGGCCCAGACTGAGGAGGAGAAGAGTGTTCAGGCCCAGGGTAACCTTTCAGGAGCTACATGAGCTGGATTTAGTAGAGCGTTACAGGATGCACAGGGACATACTTCAGCAATTCATCGAGCTGTGGCAGCCTCACCTCATACCTAAAGCCAACAGAGGGGAACCCATCTCAGTCAAAACAAAAGTATGTGTAGCCTTAAGAATACTAGCTACAGGTACTTTCCAAAGACCTACTGGGGACATCATGGGATTCTCGCAGGCATCTGCATCCAGAGTACGCCACCATTTCCTGGATGCCATGCTACCACATGCCAGTGAGCACATTTATTTCCCCTCCACCCCTGAGGAGAGGACCAACAATATGCATCTTTTCCACTATGTAGAAAATTACCCAGATGTACTGGGTGCTATAGACTGCACTCATGTCCACATCAAAGCACCACCTGGTGAAGAGGGTGGAGTCTATGTCAGCCACAAGGGCTTTTACTCCATTAACTGCCAGGTCGTGTGCAATACCCAGGGCATTATCATCAATGAGTGTGCTGGCAGCTCTGGCAGATATCATGACAACAATATCTGGCATGCCTCACAGCTGTACCAGGCATTTGCCAGGGGTGACATCCCATACGACCATCTCTTGGGGGATGCTGGCTATGCACTGGAACCATGGATGATAACACCCATCAGAAATGGACACACACACACACACACACACACACACACACACACACACACACACACACACACACACACACACACACACACACACACACACACACACACACTGAAGAAGACCATAATGAGGCACACACACAAACTAGAAGCATCATAGAGCAGGCTGCCTTGACATATCCAGAGAAGACCTGAAGTACTCTCCAGCCACATGTGCACACATATTGATAGTATCTGTCATGCTACACAATATGATTCTACAGAACAGCTGCAGCAGGAACAGCACAGGGAAATGAGACACAGCCCCCTACCATTGACAAGGTCGGTTCAGGCACAGGGGGACTCAGAGGAGGAACCTCCAGAGCCTCTCCTTGTAGGCAGATGTAGGCATGCCCCAGTACACTCTGTCCTTGGCATAGAGGCAACGCATAGCACATACACTGACAACCTAGGGACCCAGGGACTGACACCTCTCTTCCACTCACACACATAGTAAAAAGTATGCCACACACATCACACTACCTGTACATTACCATGTATAGGCTGTGTACTGCATGCATCTGACACAGGCAGCACTCAAGCATTGTGCTCACAACTGACACAGGCACAAAGGAAGTAATTTTCCTTAACAACAACTTAATGCTGTGTTATGTTGTGCTGGCATATCTAAAGTATTGCTGCATGTATGCAAGGGAATGGGGTGGTATACAAGGATAGCAGCAGACAACTGACAGCTCTGTGGGACAACAGGAAATGGCCACCAAATGCTAGTTTACCCAGAATATGCAGTAGTCTCCTAGGTGACAAAACTCACTGCAGTATATATGGGGGGGCTAACAAACAGTGGGGGCATAGGTCATATGCATGGATGTCAATGTTGGAGTCCTATACACACCTCTCAGTCTTCCACAGCAAGTCAGATGTACAAAGCCAGAAAGAAATGTGTGGCAAAGGCCCTTAAATATAGGCAATGATGTCATATAACACTTACAAACTTACACACTGTTATCACAGCAGGTCTTGCAGTTGCCTTAAGTCTCCGAAGGGTAAGAATTCTGAAACTCAAATGTCTGTCATAATTGTCTAACCTTTGGTCTCTAGTGATATGCTAGTATTCACCAAGACAAGCACAGTAATATGCTAAATGGAACAAAAATGTCAAGCAAACATCTGCACAATCTGTGGAAATTTGTACAGTTGAGAGGTATGCACCCCTCGCCCCAACACACCTGTCTTCCCATAGAAATTCAGGAACATTTCTGTTTGTAGGGTAATAGCAGCAGAGCACACATTCCCAAGTCTGTCACAATCAATTCCCTAACTTGCAGCATGTCCTCAATATGCAGGGATCAATGAGCTCTGTATATGTATGCTTGATACTGTCAGGAAATAGGTAGCACTTACTGTTGCCTCTTGTGGCTTACTGGTGTAAGTACAGTACTGTGGTTGACAGGGTCCATGTTTCAAAACTGTCCATGCAAACAGTCAGCTACACATATGGTAGAAGTAGTCCAGAAGTCAATATGCATGACTGCAGGAAAGCTGGACCATTTAGGGACAAGGAGACACACATTTGGACAGTACACAGCTGGGAGTAACCTACACAGTGCCTAGTAGGACAGCAGGTTTCTGAAAGTCAGTGTAGTGCCAGGTTATAAATGGCCGCCTTCTTACTGTGTCAGTAATGACAACAAGTCACTGGGCACCAGCCCTACCCCTGGAATGCCAGGGTGTCGCTGAAGGACCACAAGTATGCCTCATATATCTGTTCCGCTTGTCATAACATTGCATTTGCCTGCCAAACTACTTGAAAAACAATAAAGGTTGATGTTAAAATATCAATGGCAGACAGGGGAGAAGCAGAAGACATATCCATTACAAAAAGCAAGCTAATACCAAAACATTCTCCAAACTGTCTAAGTTTGACAGAGCGATATTAACACCCTGTTCCCATTTGTGGGTCTGTGTCTGACTGTTATATACGGGCCTGCCCAGATGTCAGTCTATGACAGTTTGACAGCTATGGCTCACATGTAGCCTCATCATAACATTGCAACACAAACTGTCTGAGGAACACAGCGGATGTAGGGGTGCAATGATGGACAACCTACTAAATAGGTTCTGTTCTTCTGACTTCTACATCTCAAAAATGACTACAACCTTCAATGGCAAGGTATCAGTAGGTACACACTTCTCCCAGAGGATGCAGACAAACATGCTGAACAATATGCCAGTGCAGTATACAAGTACCTGTACAACTGCATGGACTCAGCCATACCCAACACAACTAAAACCTGCTTCTCAAGGAGATACAAACCTATGTGGTGGACATCCTCTATGAACAGGGTTTACAACAAAAGGAAACAATTGCTGTCCAATGGTAAAAAGGCACAAACTCCCAATTGGAAAAACTTCCTCCTTAGGCTCAACAAGCTAAGTAGATCACTAGTGAAATCCTCCAAAGCCAATTATGAACTGAAGCTAGACTCTGAAAGGCTAACCACAATGCCTTTTTCAGTTATGTCAGAAACCTCCATGGCTAAGGCCAGGTCTGTTCTGAATTACGTTTTAACAGTGTCACTTACACTGATCCTGTTGACTTAGCCAACTGCTAGCAGATAGGTCCAATGCAAACATTACCCCCCTGTCCTGCCCACCAGAGGCACATTCCACATCCACAATACTTGCCCTGCACCTCACATCTCTATAGATCAAGTGTTAACGTCCCTATCCAGGCCAAGCTAAACAGCTCCCATGGGGCCTGATAGTATCCCAGGCTGTATTCTGGAACATCAGCAAAACAACAGCAAAGCAGCAAAGCAAATACAGCAAATACAACAAAGAACAAAGACCAAGAATCCAATGAATAAAATGTATTCCTCTCTGACGTCTCGGCATACACTGCCTTCTTGGAGTACACAGTTGCTTCACATCACACACTTGGTTTATATACACTACTAAATAAGCAATTAAACAATAAAGTCATCAGGTAATACCATCAAACATTTAAAAAATATTTAAAGTAACACATGCCAATTAAAATCAACATTCATACCCTTTGGAAACAAAGTATCAAACTTTAATAAATACACTGCTTCCTTATAAAGAAGTTTTTTCTTGCTGACACCCCCTCCCAAAAAAACACACTCTACTTTTTCTAAAATTGTAGCTTGTAAACCATGAACAGAACTGCCATGTGCTTGCAAAAAATGTGCCACTGAACTCTGTTCCTTTTTATTTAGTATATCACAAACATGTTATAATAACATTATTTTAAAGCCCTTTTGGACTCACCCACATAAAACTTATTGCAGGGACATCTGAGGGCATAAATAATGCCCTCAGTGTCACACCTATAATCCCCACAAACTTCAAATCTTCGACCATTTAAGAGTTCAAAATAAGGCACAATAAATTTGAATGCCTTACATTTGCCACATCCTACTGTCCCTTTTATTCTTAGTGACTCATGTAAGACCTCCTTGGGTCTGCAGAACCTAGATTCCACCAAAAAGCTCTTAATATTCATACCCACTCTATATGAAGCAACAAGTTTATTGGGCATCCATGAACTTCCAACCTTTAAATTTGATAACAGTTGCCACTGTGTTTGTACTATCTCATAAAGCATATTGCTAAATCCACTATTTGTGGTTACAAAATACATTTCACAACCAGATTCAGTATTGTTATTTAATTTGGAAACCTCTTTCCATTTTCTATTGTTATTTCCGATATATTCTTTATCAAATCTAGACCATGCCTTAGCAATTATATCTTCACCATAACCACGCTTTCTGAACATTTCAAAAGTATAACCTATCTCCCTTAAAAAAATTGTGTTCATCGCTGCATAGTCTATAAAGACGTAAACATTCACCATAAGGTAAGGCATCAATCATATGCCCAGGATGACAACTTGTTGCTTTCAAATAATATACATCCCTTGAAATTTCCTATGCACTTTTGTAGTTAGTGTTCTAGCTTCCCTGCATCCAAAAAGGATACCTTCTTCCCTATTTGGATGCCATCAAATGTAAAATTAAATATGTTTACTTGTAATTCATCCACAAAATTCTGCACTTCCTGTTCCCCTCCTTCACGTAAAAAAATTATATCATCAATAAATCTAAAATAAGATTTAATGATTTGCTTATTTAGTAGTGTATATAAACCAAGTGTGTGATGTGAAGTAACTGTGTACTCCAAGAAGGGAGTGTATGCTGAGATGTCAGAGAGGAATACATTTTATTCATTGGGTTCCTGGTCTTTGTTCTTCGTTGTATTCTGGAAAATCTCCAGTGAGAACTAGCCCCACCATGAGCACCCTACTCAACCATAGCCAAAGTGCAGGCTTCATTCCAGAATAGTGGAGAACTGCCATTGTCATCCCTTTGCATAAATGTGTCCCCACTACTGACCCTGGAAACTATCACCCCATTAGCTTGACAACTCTGATCTGTAAGGTCATGGAGCATATTATTATGCACCTCATATGCAAGGACATAGGCAATATCCAAGCACTTGACCCCACCCAAGTCGGATTAGTCAAGGGCAAATCTTGCCTGTTGAACCTGGTTGACCTCTTTGAGACTCCCCCCAAGGCACTGGATGAGAGAAAGTCAGTACACACAGCTTAACTTGACTTGGCCAAAGCCTTTGACACAATCCCCCAGTTGGGAATCATCAAAAAACTGACAGAACATGGTGTCAATCCCTGTCATCATGTGGGTGACCAGTTGGATAGGACCCACAAGGTCAAAATAGGTGCCACTACCTGCGATAGCAGACCTGTCACTTCCAGTGTCCACCAGGGATCTGTCCAGGAACCCATATTGTTTGCTATTTCCTTCTCAGAGGTCCAAGAAAAGACAAAATGCCTGTGGCTGACCAAGTTTGTGGACAACTGTAATTTGGTGCTATCATTCACTCCCCAAATGATGTTAACATAGTTCAAGAGGGTCTCACAACAACAAATGACTGGTGTCCAAATCATGGCCTAAAGTTAAATGGAAAACAGTGTATTATCATACCATTCATCAAAAACACAGCCCATGCTGACTGCCACATCAGCGGCAACCCCCTAAGCACACAACCTGTGCTCAGAGACCTGGATACACAAGTCAGCAACAATGTCACATTTGACCATCATGTAGTGGCAGTGGCCAGAAAATGCTTTTACTTGGTTCATGTCATAAATAAAGGGATCTCATCCAGAAAAAAGGAGGTTATTACCACACTGTATGCCTCCCTCATTAGGCCAATAATTGAGTACAATGACCCGTTTGGTATGTACCTCTCCAAACACCTGCCCCAACTGAAAAGGATGCAGAAATACCTGACAAACAGAATAAATGGCCTCTAACATCTGTTCTATGTGGACAGGCGCAAATCTGCCTCCCTCTACTCTGTATCATATAGATTGTTCCGAGGTGACCTGTGTCTTGCCTACAAGGCAATCGCAGACCCTGTTCTAGTACAGATGCTCCATATCCATAAGTCTAACTCCTCGCGCAGTACTCATTCAAAAGTGTTATACCTAATATGTTACATTAACAAACCCTCCTGGAGAGACTTTATCTCCCACAGGCTGACATGTCTCTGGAATACACTCTCCATGCATATCAAACAAAGTATGTCACCAATCCTCTTCAAGCACAACCTTGATGAGTGGATGGCCAACTAAACATGTGTCCCAGGTGTGCCACCTGTGTCCATCATTGACAGGGCTGACAGCTGCTGATTGTGGTGTCTTTTCTGAGGATATACTTTAGGCTAGGCTTGTAATGGCCCCAGAGCCCTTAGCCTAGTAATCCTCTGTGACCCTATGAACAGGTACGCTCAGAGGTGTGAAGTCCATAACCCTGTGTGTGATGTTATGATGTCTACCCCACTCACACCAGACATACAAATACATAACAACAGCAACTGTGGGCAAAGTCTGCGACTGCACTACAGAAAGACAAAGAGACACATATAAGGGAAAGGGGATCCACTGGCCAGACAAATGGAGAATGTGCACACCAGAACAAACTGTGCAGTAACATAGGTTCCCTGCATTGTATGCAGTCAGTAAACATCACCCACAACTATACAACACACACCCACATATGTGGTGGTCCTCAACAAATACAAACCCAAGCAAAGGACACCTCAAAGCCAAACACAAATGAGACCTCCATAAACCTACAAACCACATACCAGGCATAGTCCACACAGCAGTGTCAGGCAACCAGTAAGGCCAAACCATAAACTCAACATATTACTCCATAGGAAACTATTCTGAGACACACAGATGTGTCTCTCACCAGGCTGCATAAGGAGACTGTAATGGTTACTTGTTTGTCAGGTACCATCATCTGCCATATCACACATGCACTGAAGTCCCTCCAAAATAGGTACTATTATGAGTGTGTCCTAGTCCATGTTGTTGTGAATAACTTCAGACATACCTTCCTGGACTATAGGATGACAGACATGATTGAACATGTTGAATATGTGTCCCATGCAGCTATGTCCCTAGGCTTAAACAGTATTCTACCATCACCCAGAATGATGCCTCAATACAAACAGAAAATGACTGACATTAATGAGTGGCTTACTTTCTGGTGTCATCCTACGGGGATCCAGTGCCTGACAGCCTGGGAACATATGAGTGAGAGGCCATGCTGCTTTGCTACAGATGTCCTGCATATGCCCCACTAGGGATTCAGACTTCTGGCAAAGGCCCTTACCTCCCTCATAGTGGCTGTTTTAGGGAATGTCATGAGGTCGATACTACCAACATGAAACTCACATCAAAATGCAAATTAAAGGTCATGCTGCTAAACGTTAGGCGTCTAAACATGAAAATGCACTCATTGCAAGCATTCTTAACCCTTGAAGATGCTAACATTTGTGCACTCACATAAACCTAGCCCACAGCTGTGAACAGCAACCCATCCTTACCTGGTATATCACTGTACCACACAACCAGACTCCAAAATGTGTAAAAAGAAATACCCACAGCAGCCAAAGGTCATTTAGCAAAATAAAAATACATATTGCTGAAAAAACTGTCCAAGCGACCACCAAAGCTGACACCATACAAAGCTTTATTGTATAAAACAAACAGGGTAAATGCTTTCACACAATATGTGCTTCATCAGATCCAGTAATACAAAGCAGTTAGAACAATTTATATAATAAAAAACAATTAAAAACAGCCAATTAAAAACCATCATTAATTATTGATGTGACCTGCGCTTTTTCAATATTGGTTTTAAGGGTGCAGAGGCATTAATCCCCAAAATGTGGCCAGAAAAGCCAAAGGAGGTGGACTATAAATATAATATGAAACAGACACATACCTCCATGCTGGTGCAATAGTTTGATGCACATGAGAGAATCCACCAAAAATGTAACCATTGACAAGAACCCTATTCAAATTATAGGCAGCTAGAGGCCAACATATTCCACTCAGGATGTTCACCCCACCTATCTGTCCCTCTACAAATCTATCAAGATTCAACCCTTTACCCTGATCCTGGCTGACTTTAATTACCCAACCATAGATTGGAAATACCAACCATGCCAGAACAGAAATGTAGAGATTCCCCCAACATTTCAATGGTAAATCTTTGGACAGCTACTTGATACCCCCACAAGATGTGATACCTATGTTGGAAGTGGTAGTAATCAACATGAGTAATCACTGCAGCACCCCTATGGTATCACCCTCCCTGGCCAGATCCAACATAAAAGCAGTCATGTTCGATATCACCATCTCCCCTGACTACCCTTTAGTTATGGTAAAATGGGAATGTTTCCCTAGCTGATCACAACCACCTGAGGGATGGTATAAATAGCTGCACAGCCCCCTCCCCCGCAGGAGGAACAGGCACCAACACCCAAATGTACAAGAAAGTACTATAACAGCATATATATAGATACATGGAATAAGGAATACATGACAGGAAATTATCCTCTGCTACAGAGAGTACACGGTCTGGAAACATCTGTAAAAATTAACTACATAACAAAAGGATAGCTTTGCTATCCAGGACCAAGAAGGATCAGGTGCACAATTGGAAGCAATCTCTCCTTAGCTAGAACAAACAACTAACAGCAGCACTGAAATCCTCTAAAGGCAACTCTGACACCAAATTGCCCACATCTAAGACAGGCAATCACAAGGGCTTCTTCACATATATCTGCAGTCTTAAAGGATGCTCCCAGATCTGTTCAGAATTGATGGTCAAGGACAGCACATACACAAAAGCTGTATATATAGCCAGTCTACTGTCTGGCAGATTCAGTGGAAACATCCCCCCTCTGCCCCCACCATCAGTAAAGCAGGACATCCCCAGTACCTGCCCACTCTCCTCTAATCACTACAGAACAGGGTATCACTCCCTTCTCAAAGGCAAAAAGACAGCCTCCATGGGACCTGAATACATCCCAGGCTGCATCCTACATGAACTCAGGCATGAACTGGTAGCACCATTAGGCACCTTAGTCAACCAAAGCCTGAGTACTGGCTTTGACCCAGCTGAGTGGAGGACAGTCACTGTCATCCCTTTACACAAAGGTGAGTATCTCATCCAGGGACAAATAGTTAATACGATCCATATATCCTACCCTTTTAAGGCCAATTATTGTGTACAACCCCACTCCCTTCTCACAAAGCACATGCAAAAGCTGGAGAGACCAGAGGTTCCTCACTGGGAGAATCCAGCCCCTCAAACACATACCCTACACTGATAGGCTAAAAGCACTGTCCCTCTACTCAGTTCCATATAAACTTCTCAGAGGTGACCTCTGTCTGCCTTGCAAAGCAATTCAGACCCTGCCTTGATGGGCCTGCTGCACATCTGCAAGTCAAGTCCAACTCAAGCAACCTGTAGGTGCAGCATCAACCTTGTCTGCGATTTCATTAGGACTTGATGTGACAGTTATGTGTCTCACAGACTCCCCCATCTGTTTAATACACTCCCTGTCCACATCAACTGAATCCCTCAATACCCCCTGTGAAGTGCACCCTGAATAACTGTGTGTGCAACAGAAAATACAGTCCTATGATTCTACTTTTGTCCCTGCTGTACAGGGGCTCTGGGTGCTGACATGTCTTAACATGGGCCACACTCTCACCTGCTATGATTATAAGGGCTTCAGTATCAATACCCTAGTAACCTCCTTTTAATCCATGAACCTATAAACAAATGTCTGTCAGTGGTTCAACATATAACTCTATACTCCTCTGCCACTGACACACCAAGAAATCACAGTGCTATGTAGAATATACCACACATATAATGGAAATCTCTGTTCAGTACAATGCACTTTGTACCCACATCAGGATATGACTTTTCTGTTAAGAAGGCTACCACACAACCAGGAGATCCCTGGCCAGTATATGACTGAGGTGCTGGATTTTTGCACACCTTAAACAGCCAATCAGTTGTAGCTACACCTCTTAACTGGCCAGATTTGGCCAGAATGTCTATACTTTGGTTCATAATTTTGGTCTGCTTATCATAAATCTTGTATGTCTCTGGTAAATCATTGTGATGATCTGAGGATGTATGTCAGTAACTAATGACATACATTTCAGTGTCAGACATCATATATGTCTGAAAATGTCTGCTAAAACAAAGCCTGTTACTCTAATAGCTTTCTAAGTCTATAAGAGCAATATTTAAAATAACTCCCTGAGTTTGGCCCATTGTCCACCCATTTTGGCAGGCTATCCCCAGAGTTCTTGCACAAACAGGTTGACAGATATGGCTGTAGCACAGAAAACCCTGGACCAGAGTACAGTTACCTCTGGAATGGACTCCCACAATTACTATAGAAGGTCATACTGGGCATGCTCCTACAATTAGAGAATTACAGCCCATGCCTAAGCCCACATTGGACTATACAACTGTATTGTGCACATATGTCTTTGCATACAGACAGCTATGTATACCTTAGCTGTCTCTACCCACATTCATAACACAGGATTACCCCAGCTATCTCTAGGTGGCCCATATGTGCTATATCTGTATCTTTGGAGTGTGACACACATACATATATATGGGCAACATATAAATATATTTCAAGCATACACACACATAGACATATGGGGAAGAGAGATACAGACAGTGACAGAGAGAGAGAGAGAGAGACCCACACACACAGACAAAGAGTGATTCATACACAGTGACACCCTGAAAGGCATAGAGTGATGTCCTTTTGCAGACAATTGCACACCAGTTGTAACTAGTGGCATGTGCCAGCATGAAGGTGAGCTCCATTGTGTAATAGTAGTGACTTAAAGGTTGTAATCCACAACACCCAAATGTGTGTGTGTGTGTGTGTGTGTGTGTGTGTCTGTGTGTGTGTGTGTGTGTGTGTGTGTGTGTGTGTGTGTGTGTGTGTGTGTGTGTCTGTGTGTGTGTGTGTGTGTGTGTGTGTGTGTTTGTGTGTTAAAGATTTTTAGGCCATTCCTACCCAGTACACTTCCCATTGCCCTACGTTAGCAGTCCTGCTGATTGCAGTCACCTTAGAAATACCTTTGGACAGACTTAAGCTTTGTGGCATGTGTGATAACTGTGTAACACTGTAGTACCAATAACTACATAAGCAGGGGTTCTAATCTCAGATCTGGCAAAAGTATAAGTGTGTATGTTTGTAGGTTGAAGTATTTTGAGGATTTTCCCTTCAGCGCACTTCCCATTGTCATACTTTACAAGGGCTGCTGATGTCATTCAGCTTAGAAGTACTTTTGGACTCTTGCCAGCCCTGTTAGCTCTGTGGCATGTGCAATAACTGTGTAGCACTATAGTAAAAATAACTAGTTAGGCAGGGCTTCTACTCTCAATCCTGGTAAGTATTTGTAGGTTAAAGTATTTTGAGCCCATTCCCACCTGGTACACTTCCCATTGCCCTACTTTACAAGGGATGCTGATGCCATTCATCTTAAAAGTACTTTTGGACTAATGTCAGCCCTATAAGCTCTGTGGTGCATCCGATAACTGTATAGCACTCTAGTACAAATAACTAGATAGGTAGGGGTTCTAATCTCAGCACTGGCAACTGTGAGTGTGTGGATGCAAAACATATCCCAGTGTATGTGTTGGTTATGCCATTTTGTGGCCTGTTCCACCCAGTACACTTCCCATTGCCTTGCTTTACAATGGCTACTGATGTCATTCAACTTAGAAGTACCTTTGGACAGTTATCGGTCCTATAAGCATCATGGTGTGTGTGATAAATAGGCAGCACTGTAGTACATATAAGTAGATAGGTAGGTGATTGAATCTCAGTACAGTAAACTGTATTACTGGGAGAGTTTGTGTGCGAAGCATATCCCCTGGGTGTTAGTTATACTATTTTAAGGGCTGTTTAGCCCCTCCCCATGGTATTACTTTAAATTGCCTTTTAATGGCATCTGCTTTACATGCACCCTGTTAAACTCTGCAGGCCATTCCAGTCATCTGCACAGATGTATGGAGAATGTCCAGATGTTTGCAACATATATGTGGTCTGTATCCCCAAACAATGGGCATTTATGACAAATGATTGCAAATATGTGAATGTTGTTGTAGTGAGACACATGTCAGCATCAGACTTCATACCTGTCTGACCATCATGCTGATGCAAAGACTGTTACTCCATCATTTGTCCAGGTTTGTAAGAGCAATATATGAGACCAGTCACTATTTTGGGTGGTGTATCCCAC
This sequence comes from Protopterus annectens, assembly GCF_019279795.1. NCBI lineage: Eukaryota > Metazoa > Chordata > Ceratodontiformes > Protopteridae > Protopterus > Protopterus annectens. The sequence goes on along the minus strand of NC_056739.1, from coordinate 942,216,335 downwards.
CATCCATGAAGCCATTCCCAATATTAATTGTTGTAAGAGGTAGTATGCTATGTCCAAGGCATATAATCTCGGTGGTGCATGTAATGTGTACGTAGCACTATAGTACATTCAATTGGATATGTAGGTGCTCTAATCTGAGTATTGCCAACTCTGTGAGTGTATGTGTTTCTTTATGCATATCCACTGTGGCTGTCTTTCTTGTGTGTATGTGATGGTTATACCATTTTGTGTGTCTCTTCCACCCTGTTTGCAGCCTCTATAGATGTCATCCACCTTAAAAGCACAGGTACATGTTTTCTAAAACAAAGGCACTGTGGTGCATGCAATAGTCATACTAGTGTGTATTGTACATAACTAGATAGGTAGGTCATCTAATATGAAAAGTGTCAACTATGTGTGCATGTGTGCTTTAATGCATGTCCCCATGTGAACCCACCATTGGCAATCCTAACAGCCCCTGCAATTATCACCCACTTGAATAGTACTGGCAGACATTGCAACACTACAGTAGCTCTGTGGTGTTTGTCTTATGTATCTAGCACTATTCTTTGTAAAACTGGACAGCTAGATGTTCTGCTATCAGCAAGGACAGGTCATGAGTAAACATGTGTGTGTGTGTGTGTGTGTGTGTGTGTGTGTGTGTGTGTGTGTGTGTGTGTGTGTGTGTGTGTGTGTGTGTACATGTGTGTGTGCCTATATGTATGTATGTATGTATGTATGTACATCCCCTTGCAGTAGTCTACCTGAGTTACAGCCAAAAGCATACCTTTCAACCACTCACAGAAAGACATCTGGTTAAAGCCATATGGGAAACTGGGACAAACACCAAACATTGAGCACAACCTTCACATATTGCTGTGACATACATGGACAGTAGATAGCAGAACAGGTTGTGCATTTGAATGCACTTTCCAAAGGGTATGTGTTGTTGCATGACACTATCTGTCATTAATCTGCAATGTCAGTTTGTCATGGTTATCCAAAACGTTGGCCAGAAAACCACAATTTTGTGACAGATGGAAAGAAATTATGTGTCAAACATCAGGACAATCTGCAGACATATGCAGAGGTCACAGGTATGGCCACCATCTGTGGCCATACCTCTCACCCTTTTAGAGCAAGAACTCTTTACAAAGCCATAAATAATGGGGGGACAAAGGCCTCAAAATAGGGACACTTTTGAAATATTGCTCTTACAGATGTAGAGAGTTGATAGAATAACAGGTTTTGCATTAGCATAAATATTCTGAAGGGTATGAAGTCTGTAACTGAAATGTCTGTCATTATTTTTTGACATCAACCATCAATGATTTGGCAATGATTTGCCAGAAACCCACACGTTTATGAGAAAATGGAACAAAAATATGAGCCAAGAATCTGGACATTGTGTGGAAATCTGTACAGTTAAGAGGTATGTATGTATTTCTGGCTATTATTAACAGACTTTAAGATTGTGTAGCAGTGCACTGTGTAAATGTGTGTTGGGGTGTGTGAGGAGACAGGCAGATGTGACTGTGATGCATCCTTTTCTGACTGTGCATGTTGCTCCAGTTGATGCTGGTCTATCAGCTGGGTATGTTTGTCGGAGGAGACTGTAACACATGTCCCTTAAAACCTCAACATCCCCTCCCCCCACACCTTTATGTCTGGCTTTTCAGTGGATGCCCTGCTGTAGTTGTTTGTGATGAAGGTCAGGTCTGTAGTAGGTAGCTAGATATACTGCTGCCTATGTATCAGGCCACAGCTGCTGCATTCTGGCCAGGAGTCAGACTAGGGATTGTGAAAACATTGGGGTAGAGCAAGCTGTTACTGTAAGTGAGGTTGCTGTGTCAGCTGTTGTATCCCATCATGGTCTGGTTGAGGGTACCCAAGATAGTCCAGGTGAGGCATGTGACTGTGGTGCATATGTTACATAATAATGCCATCCAGAAAGAGGTAGTGAACATTAACTATATGTATTCATAGTTCTGAGATGTATCCCACCCTGCAGGTCTTTAAAGTGCTATCGTGGGTGGCATTGACTGTGGTAGGGGCAACCAGCTTCACAGAACATTGCGGGTTTCAATTATTCCTATGTAGCATTGACATGCTTGTAGATATCATGCCACAGACTGTTGTGTGTGCCAGGACTGTGGGTGTCTACATATTGACAGATGCCAGAAATGTTACAGATAGAGCTAGCAAGCCACTGATGTGGCATGTGTATTCGTAAGACATATGTGCATGTATACACTGTGTAACAGAGGATTTGCATGGGCATGTGTGTTCTGATGGGTATGATGTTGACAAAGAGTTGTCTGTCATAGTTTCATAACCCCAATCTGCACTGGCTTGCCAGTATGTAGGCAGACAGGGTAGGTGTTATGACAACCCTTCCATAAATAGGGGGTACAACTGTGGATATTCAGTAACAGTCTGTGCAGTTCTTGGCTCTACCTGATATTGTAGGCCTCCCATACATCCAGCAGCATTTAATTGTCTGTGTACTGGTTCGGTATATGTGTTGGAGGGCCAAGTACAGTGTGATTTGGGCCACTATATATTGGAGCACTGTGTGACTGGTAATTAGGATATGTTTGTGAAAACAGTTATACTCCAGAAACCACTTGGTGTACTGGTATGTTCCTGTGTCTGTAGGTCAAAGGGTTCTGTGTTCAAACATTGGTAGTGATTTGATTTTTTCTTTCTCTACAGCCACATCCATGTAGTGCCTGATATATTTACAAAATCATCAGTGATTACCTACAGCTATTTGGTGTACTGGTGTGTTGCTGTGACTGTATTGCAGAAGGTCCTAGGTTCAATAATCTGCATGTGTTTAATGTTTGTCCTGTTACATGACTGTAATGCATGATATCTTTACAAAAGCATTGCTAAAATCTCTCAATCCGGTTTGCCTTAGTGGTGCATTGTTCTGACTGTAGTGTGTAAGGCTGTGGGTTGCTTTTTTCCCTAATGTTAAATGACCGTAATGTATGATATATTTACAAAAGCATGAACAAACCTCACAGCTCATATGATATAGTGATACATTGCTGTGACTGTAGTGTACTGAGTCCTGGGTTTGAGAACTGGTAGAGCTAGCTATTCTGTTGCTGGGCAGAACACAGGCTGAATGAGTTACATTGATTAAAGCAGTTTTAAGCAGGTTTGTGCTGTGCTAATGGGGCTAGACAGTGGACAGTTGTACATGGTTTATTAGTATACCCTTCATACAGCTACTACAAACATTTCTTTACCTGTAAGACCTTTGGCGAACATGTCTGTTAACACTACCTGACTGCTTCTATAAATATTCAAGATTACTTGAGTGTAAATATTCACGCATCTTAGTACAACTCCCTGGATTCAAACCATGGTCTGGGTGTGCAAAAATGAGCAATAGAGCTATTTCTCATCATACTGAGCTCTTGAGGAACTGCTGTTTCTTGACTGACTGAATTCTGCCTCATACTCTTTTGAGTAGACAGTCTGACATTGGAATCTAAGTGTAGTGTCCCCAAAGACTGATGTGACAGTTGAACATACATGCCTGAGATTCATGCATGACAGATAGTTAGTGTACTGTGTATTAATCCTCTGAAATAATAAGATCTGGAATGCAAAGGTTAACACAAGGCAATGCTGCAGGGGACACACTATAATACATTACACATTACTATTCAAGGTTCAGATCTTGCTGCAGAACTTATTTATGTCTTGTTTTACAGCTCCACAATCTACAGTTTTGCATAACAGCTGGTTATCAGAACAATCTCAGTCAATGCATGCTGTCAAAGCCATATATGCTGTGAAGCTCCTGTACACATTCTATTTCTTCAACAACATACCAGATCAAACACAACAGTTTGTGATATAAATCTTTATTTGAGTAACATAACACAGTGCTTTATTAGAGTTCAGCTTCTACATTCAGTAGTACTGCATATCCTGTAGATCAATGTTGGTCTGACAAACTTTATTTATTCAGTACACTCAAAACACACTATACCTACTGGCAGTAAATAATGTACTCATTCTTATTTATTGCACTATATATTGCAAGATAGACTTGTACTCACCAGACTCATGGTGGAGCCGCACCAGTCTGTCCACATGGGCCTCCAAATTACTAGCTCTCACCTCTGTAGCTGTAGGGGAAAAAACAACCATTATGCCTACATGTCTATCACATACTCAGGCTAGAATTTAGTACAGCTACACTGGTTATAAAAAGTATACACACTCCTGTTAAAATGCCAGATTTTTGTGATATAAAAAAGAGACCACAATAAAACATTTCAAAACTTTTCCCAACTTTAATGTGACCTATATCCTGTACAATTCAACTGAAAAACAAATATTTTAGGAGAAAAATATAAAAAATAAAAAACCTACAATACACTTGTTGCATACGTATGCACACCCTTAAACTAATACTTTGTTGTGTGTGCACACCCTTAAACTAATACTTTGTTGAAGCACCTTTTAATTTAATTACAGCATTCACAGTATGGATAGTTTTAGTCTATCTATTAATGTAAAGGGACTAAATAATGGCAACAAAGGAGACTATAGAAAAAGATATCTAAAATGGAATAGAAGAGACATTATATTCTTGCAAAAGACCCACTTGATAATAACTTACATTATGAAATTTTATCATCTGCTTCTTTTAACAAAAAGAGTAGAGGAACTGCTATACTTTGGAGAACCCCCACTGTAATTGTTAAGGTCATGGAATCCTTTAATAATCCTAAAGGAATGTATACAATTGTAATAACTAAATATAATGTCAAACTCTATACATTAAGCTAATTTTTACTGGATACCTTGAATAGGTACCAGAGTGGCTAAAGATCACTTAAACTTACTACAAAGTCAAAGTCATTGAAGGGGTAGTCCAATTTAGCAGGAGATTTTAACTGCATTATTAGTATAGAAGATACAAGTGAACAGAAGAAAGCTAAAATGCTGACATCAGTTAAGCACTAAATATATGGATTAGTAATAATTTAGTTGATTTGCTAGTAAAGGCAGAACATAATTGTTCTTCTCTCATTATTCTTATGCACAAGGGGAATAAACTAGAATTTATAATATTTATGCTTCTGTAGATTTACTTAATAAATTGAATTATTTAAAACTATTCATCATCCTCTATCTGATCATAATCCATAATGCATATTAAAGATAGAATGGGAAGATGGGCTAGTAATAAAATTAAAAAATGGGGTAAAGTGTTGTTAGAAATACAAGATGAAATACACGATGTGAGGTTTAAACAACAAACGAAGAAATTACATAATACTAAAATCATTAAAAAATGAATGACAAAATATCAGTTTTAATATATAAAGAAGAGATAGTTTTCAAAAAAATAAAATTGCATAGTTATGCAATGACTTCAAAAAATCTACATAGATTAGTCCAGGGGTGGCTCGTGCTATTGGGCTGCAGGAATACAGCCCCCCCCCCCAGCTGTAAAACATAACAGGAAAGAAAAGAAAAAAGAAAAGAAAAAAAACTCAAGTCACAGAATAGCACGCATGCACACCTGCAACATTTCCGATATCCGGACTGCTGGTGAACCAGTCTGGAGCATGCGCACAGAATCCAGACCGTCTCACCAGCAGTTTGGATTAGGAAGACAGCATTCAGCAGCAATATCCCAGAAGCCTATGTAGTTACAACTGCATAGACTGGAAGGGGATCGGACTGCAACGTCTGCAGTCTGGGAAGCATCCAGCTTACTCTGCTCTCGCGGGAAGAACTAGGACGAGCCTCACAGGCTTTTCTACTGAATGGTCTCATTTTATGGACTACAACGGACCTTACTCAATGGATGTTACGGGAAGGACTTGCTCTCAGGTATGGAACTGCAGGAGAAGGGTGTGTGTGTGTGTGTGTGTGTGTGTGTGTGTGTGTGTGTGTGTGTGTGTGTGTGTGTGTGTGTGTGTGTGTGTGTGTGTGTGTGTGTGTGTGTGTGTGTGTGTGTGTGTGTGTGTGTGTGCACATGCATTCATTTATGTATATATTAATGTAATTTTATCTATATCTAGATATATCTATGAATCGCTACAGCTGTTTACTGCTGATGTAAAGACTGATTTTATTTCATGTTATTCACTCTTACGTTTCCTTTTTTTTTTTTTTTTTTTTACATTTTATTATATCTTTATCGTCCTTGATCAGGTGTTATTGTTAAGTTATTATTAAGTATGTTTAATTTGTCTCACATGACACATTCTGGTACTAACGGTCATGCTAACTGTATGCCCTCTAATGTGAATAATGCTAACAGTGGAGGGCGTACTCTTATCATCTGCAACTCAAGCGACTACAGAGGAACAGAATCAACTTCTGGCATTATTTGTGTTCGGCAAAGGTTATCTGGTCCATTTCAGCCCCATTCGTGCTTCACAGATTTCATCATCATATATGTTCTTATATGTATGACTACATATTAAATAGTCATCAGACTCTCTCTTTAAATCACCTTTCAGCAACCCAATTAATCTGTAGCTGCCTTTCATCAATCCACATTTTTAAACAGAACAGATCTCAAATGCAAACATATGCTTTACACCTCAAAATTATATCTGACATAAGCACCAATGAATACAACATACTAACCTTTACATTTAACATGCGGCTTTGCCCTTCCACAGCCCTAATGTGGGGGCTATACTTTACACCCCATAATTTATATCTATCAACAACTGTGACCAAAGTAAAAGAGTTATATTTATGCTGTAGTTGACAGTATGTAAGTTGACTGTTGCATAAATCAATGAACTGAGCAACCAAGAAAACATGGAGCTAAATGTGCACTCAAAAGTAGTTCTCAGCTTCTGCTATGTCTGTGTAGGATATAAGTACTTCCTCTCCTAATCATATTCTCCAAGTATCTGGCTTCTGTGATGCAAAGCTTACTGTTGGTAGCATTGGCTGTAAAGCCTGCTTATTAGTCGTTCTTATCCACTCGCACTTCCACTTTTGATAAATGTGACTCCTAATCATCTGAATAAATGACTAAATCATGAAGGAACACAACTGAGTACCTGATACGAGTTTTCAGAACTTTATCTATAAGCTTTTAAAAAAGTGTCAGGGGCTCCATGAAGTCCAAATGGTGAGACTTTAAGATAGTCAGGGATAGAAATTGCCTTCTCTTTGTCTTCAAGGATGAAGGAAATCTACCAGTATCAGGAAGGTGTATCAAAGAGCATGTGTGTGTTTCATGTGCAAGGGGCCTGTGATTTGAAAACAACCCAAAGTTAATCTTTATCTGCCACTGGCAAAATGTATTTTCTTTGAATGTGGGTTTCAATGCTGTTTCAATGAATGTGAGTTTCAAGGGCAGAGAAGTTTTAATGCTGTGTGTTTTCAATGTGGGATTGCATTGCTTTGTTTAGCAGATATCTATTAGTGTTTGTGCTGTAAAATCCAAAATAAAACTTTCAAATGAAGTCCAAATCATTGCAGAAGTAAAGCAGTATGCACATTAGTGTTTATGGTAAATTGAGTGAAATAGACAAGTAATGGTTCATTGGAATGGCTGCAGGGGGGAGGCAGCATTCAACCAGGATTTTGTGAGGGGGGAAGGGTGGCAAACTCAAAGACAGCCCTGGCTGAACTATACCTCTCAACTGTCCAGATTTTTGCAGAATGAATAGATTTTTGCTTCTTATTTTTGGATTGTTCCTCATCAAAGTTGTGGTTTTCTGGCAAATCATTTAGGAATGACAGGCACTGAGTTTCAGACTTCATAACCTTCAGAAAAATGCATGCTAAAGCAAGACCTGTTATTCTATCAACTGTCTCAGTTTATACAAGAGCAATTTTTAGTACTGTTTATTTGTTCCCCCAATATATTTGGCCTTGTCCAGATTTCCTGCATTAACAGGCTGAGAGGTACATGGAAATAAATTGCTTTATAGAATTAGGCATGTCCAAACCTCTCAACTGTCCCCGATTTTGGCTCAAAATGTTGCTCTTCTCCTAATAATCCCTCCGCAAAAATGGCAATTTTGGAAGAAAATGTGGAAGGTTTACAATTAATAAATAACTGTAATAATCAGAGTTATAGATTACTTTTATTTCAGAAATGCATGTAGATTCTTTTATTTTGTCAGCTGCTCAAGTTAGCAGTACTAATATTTAAAAAGTGTCCCTTCTTTGACAGGTTCCCAGCTGTATTGTGTGGCTATTTTATATTTTTGCAGCACATTTTTGGTCCGTTTTTCATAAAATTCAGTTTTTTGGCAAATTAGTGGCAAATCATTAAAGACTGAAGTTAGAAAATAATGACAGACATTTGAGTTTCAGATTTCATACCCTTCAGAAAATTCATACTAATGCAAGATCTACTATTCTATTATCTTTCTAACTTTATAAGAGCAATATTTAAAAATTATTTTGGGGCCTTTGTCCCACTTCTATGTATGGCTTTGTTCAGATTTCTTGATCTGAAGTTGAGAGGTATGACAAATGTGTCAGGGCCATCACAGTCAGCCAGAGACATTTTAAATTGTGACGTACTTGTTGCACTCCACTCCCCCATGTAGTGACTCTGGATGTGTCCAAGCAAGGCAAGGAGCAGTTATGCAGCGTAAATGTGCAGAGTATTCCCTCATCCAAGGTAGACACAAGTACAACAGTGGCTTTTCATCTGTCCTTGATTTTGCAGAATGTTCTGGTTTCTATCATATTTTTATACTGTTGTTTTATGCTTATTATTATTCAGAAAGTGCCTGTTGCTCTGTGTTTTAGTAGCAATGCTTTAATGACTATCAAGTAAGCTTGTCTGAGATTGTGAGATGCAAGTAAGCTTTAATAAGCATACTATTAAAGAATTGCCAACATTGAAAGCCTTTCTGTTGTTGCCATACAGGGAATACTTACATAACTAGATAACGTATAAGCCTTGGGTATTGAAATGCATATGACAGTATTTGTAATAAAGGACAGGATTACATTATTTTAAGAAGATCATTACATTTGTTGGAGACTTGCAGTCATCTTTGCAGGCTTTACCTGTAAAGTAAACAGAATGTCAATCTATCGTCTGTGGTCCATAACCTGTGCAGTAATCCTTTAAGCAATGTATCTTGAGCTTGTTTCTTGTTTGTTTTTCATTTTTTACTTTGATCATGTTTTCCCCATGAAACAAGTAGGTAGTTGTTGTCAGGCAGTAGGTCTTTTTTGGATAAGAAACATTTTTTACAAGTGGGGGTATCACAGAGATTGCTACTTTCAGCATATTACTTGGTACTTTAATAAAGCTGAATATAAATTATAAATAGAACTGCAGTGCAAGGAAAAGTAGTTTGCGTTGAGTGCTGCTTGTTTTTCTTATGCTTGACTTTGACTGGCATTCCAGTAATGTATTTAAAAAGTAATTTATTTTTTCATGCCTCACTACCTTTTTGTTTCCATCTAGATATTAAGTAAGCTGTCATGCAACCAATGCATTGAAATATTTTTTTCTTCTACACTTCATTTTGTCTTGATTGGACTCTCATAATGACGGCTTGGCACCCTGGGCAGCATATTTAATTAAAGTTACAGTTTTTGTGGTCTTGAGCATAGCTCCTCCCCTTTCTATTTGGCCACACCCTCACCATTGACCACACCCATTCAGCTGTTTCCTGCAGCCCCCGTTTGATTTGAAGTCACCAGCCACCACTGGATTAGCCAACAGAAGTAAGATGTTAAGCAAAAAGGCACAAATCAATAATATCCAAAATTCTCACACTAATAAGCTTACTTCAGATATAGAGGAAATGCTTAATATATTTTTAAAGTCAATAACGATCTTAATAAATATAAAAATAATAATCCTGATTATTAAAAAAAAAATGACAATTATTTAAAGAAAAATGTCGTGTCTAAACTAAATGACCAACAAATATTTCAGTTGAATAAGCCTATTACCCTGATAGAAGCTAAAGAAGCTTTAAAAAAGTTAAAAATGGTAAAGCTCCAGGGTTAGGTGGTTTAAGTATGGAATTGTATAGTCTGTTTCCATTAAATATTTTAGACTTACTGAGTGACATTTTCATGATAATTCAGGGTGACAAAATTGAGTCCCCCTTCATGGAAATTTTTTGTAATCTTGCCTAACAAGGAAAGGATAGTAAGTTATTCTCCTCATATAGACTTATTTCATTATTAAATGTAGACTATAAAATATTTACTTCCTATTTCTCCAAAAAGTTAGGATATATAGTAGACTAATTAGTAAAGATTAAACAGGATTTATTGTCAATAGATTAATGTATGATAATATAAAAAGGGTAATAACTATCTTAGATTTAACAAATGGGATGAACAAGAAATTATCCCAACTTGCTTAGATATCAAGAGAGCTTTTGCTTCTGTAAATTGAAACTAATTATTTGACACTTTAGAAGTGTTTGCATTTCTACCACGGTTTATTGGAATATTAAAAAAACCTGTATAGAGACTCCAAAGTATATGTCAAAACTGGATCTTACATTTCTCAAGAATTCACTTTAAACAAAGGCACAAAGCAAGGGTGTCCCTTGTCCACTTTAATATTTGCATTAATTAGTAAATGCTTATCTAATAGAATAAGAATCAATGGAAAATTGATATATTCTCAATTAATAGAGATTGTCAATCTAAAATACAGCTTTTTGCAGATTATATTTTACTTACTGTAGGAGATTTAAATTATTCAATCAAAGAAATAGATGAGGGCCATGCTGAATATTTAATAGCAATAAAGCTGAACATTTAGTGTTAAAACAATTACTAGATAGTAAGTTTAAGGATAAATACAAAATATTTGGTAAGAAAAAGAATTAAAATATTTAGGAATAAAAATCGATCCAGATGTAAGATTATTAATAATAAATTTGAAAAAATAAATAAAGAGGTGTTATTTCTTATTTAACTTACTTTTGAGGACAGGTTTGTACTTATTAAAATGATTATATTACCCAATATTATATATATATATATATATATATATATATATATATATATATATATTGCATTCAATATCTGACAAAAAAGTTTTAAAGACAAAGGAAAAAAACATTAACTTCATTCTTATGGTATTCTAAAAATCTGAGAATTGTTTATAGAAATCATATAATATTATGGGAGTATGGTAGTATTAGCTTCCCAGATGTAGAATCTTATTCTGTTGTTGCAAGTTTTAACTATATTATACTCTAGATAAACTCAACCTACACTAGTCAATGGAAAACCCTCCAGGAGCAGATTATACTAACTTTTTATAAGTTTTTATTAAAGATGATAAATTAGAAATATGTAATAATCCTTTCATCTTGTTAACAAAATTTACCTTAGAAGGACATTCATTTCAGTTCTTAGACTCTGCATATATGAAATGAATTCTTACAAGGTAAGAGTTACGAAATATGTTTTAAACTCCATTAATATCAAAATTGAAATGCTTATGTTTTCCTATTGCACATACCTAAGGAAATATAAACAATGTTAAAATTAATTTACTTAAAAGTAATAGATTAATATTATGGTTTGATTAGCTACGTCCCCACAATATTTATTCAAAGAATATAAATTGGATGTGTCTACAATCCAGGTAATATTAAATGAATTTGTAGACAATGTGAGTGAAGAGGAACAGAACATTATTCCCTCATTATATGAATATATGAATGCTGTTGTTGAAGGCCGATTGACATACAAAGGAAGCTTGTACAATCTATTAATTTCAAATAATTATAATTTCATTGCAAAATTCTGGAACTTTTTAGATAGTGGTGGATTAAGTGACTCAATAGATGGTAAGAATACTTAAATCAGTTAGTTAAACTTCTTCAGTTTATACTGGAATGTTTTTAGATGGAAATATATACATCAAATGTTTTTTATTCCATATACATTCTCTGTGTTTGTAAAATTACTTCTTCAATTTGTTGGAGATGTAGTAAAGATGTAAAAGCTGATTGGACACACATGTTTATGGATCATGAAAAATAAAATCTATATTGGGAAGAGATATGTACATTTTTAAGGGGTTATGGTCTGATAAATGTTCTTTAACTAGATCAGTAATATTAATGAATGTTCCATTTCCTGTATCTGTAAAAGCCAAAGAGCAAAGACTCTTTTGGGTTCTCTTGGCAGGTGCCAGAAGAGTTATTACAAAACAGTAGAAATTGAACTTAGTTCCTACGTTCAAATAATTTTTTTTTTATTTAACAAAAATATTATGTAAAACTGAAAAAGGAAGTGATCAGAATAAGATCTATAAATCATAGTAAGACCTTTAGTTGTTGGAATAACTTTTAAATACTAAGATTCTTCATCTGTTAATTGTATAAGATTACCTCGATGACTCAAGGTATTCTTATTGTATAACAATATGTGAAGTTGAATTTCTTCCTTTCTATGTATATATTGTTAATATGTTAAATTAATATCAATTTTCTTAGAAAAAATGCAGGCTGCAGCAGAGCAGCAATACTTCTTTAAATATCTGAAATTTATTTCACCACTTCAATCATGTATTGCAATACCAAGGCAAATTTTACGTTGCTGAACTTTACAGCAGAAGCAGAAGGTATGTACTTATCTGCAGTTCCTAAACAAAGATCTCAGTGAATAATCCAGCGGAGATGTTACGAACAGTGCATGTATGTGTGCATGCATATATATGTATATGTATGTGTGCGTGTGTGTGTGTGTGTGTGTGTGTGTGTGTGTGTGTGTGTGTGTGTGTGTGTGTGTCTATTGTATGAGTAACTGTAATGTAGAAAAAAAAAACAGAGATAAGAGGGACTGTGATGAGCAGTGCAAGTACGTCATGCCTACCCAAAGCACTGGATAGATCAGTTATACTCTGTTTTTTTTGTTTTGTTTTTTGTAACAAGGAACCATTAACCTGAAGGTCAATGTCTATAGTTATGGACTAGTCTCCACTACTTTTCCTACACACCCATATATCATGAATGAACCTGCCACACGGGATACCTTATTCCTGCTGCTAACTGGCTCCAACATTGTTATCAATCATGGCAGAACCTGTACTGGGAGAGATGCAGTGACATCATGGGATATTTCACCACCAGGCCAGTGAATGATTATACTGTGCAGAATGCAGCATGTAGTAAACATCTAGAATACCGGATAAGGGCTATTTTGAAAAGTACCCCCAGACTCATCCAGGTAATGGAAATGGGTTTAAGCAGTCCAAAGGCTGTTGATGACAATTCTTGTCTGTGACAGGCCAGTATTATAACTTTCATCTGCAGCTACTGTCAAATTCCTCAAAGGGGCCATCTGCCAGGACTTTATGGGATAGCCTGCATCACCTCCAAAACACAAGAAAATAAGAGAAATCAGTGGATAGAGACAAACAAAAGAAGTAGTTTAGTAGTAAGCAATACATTTTAAAATACTAACTATTAAAATAACTAAAATTAAAATGTCTACTTATCAAAAGTGTGAACAAGGGGTATCCTATCATGCAGGAAGATGTAAAAGAGTCTGTGTGCCATATATGAGAATCACATGATGCACCTTCAAGCATCACATAGTAGTTGGTAGATGATGGAGTGGTATCTATTCCTGTTGTGTTACTACTCCCCATGTGGACCTGATTGGGCCCTAATGGCAACATGGGTGCAATGTATTATACCAAGCACCTCAGGGAAACATGCTTCCTCATAAAAGGCACACATAGCTTTAGCCCAGTACTGAGGTGATACTTGGAAATAGAAGCACTGATCCACATGTGAAAAGAGCACATAGAGAAACTGCTGACGTATCCTCAAGGCAGAATCCTGAGAAATAATCAGGGGGTCTCCATTCTGTCTATAGAACGTCCTCGTGGCTAATATAGTAAGAGCTACACATACTTTAACATCCACAGGGATAGGAAGTCTCTGCAGCCTGTTCTCATCTGTGGGCCATACATACACTGTCTATAAAGCACATAAAATGTTCATATTAGCTCTAAACCTATCAAGAATTTCCTGATTATTAAACTTGTACTGTGTAATTCTATTCCTGTATCTTCTCCTTCTAGCAGGTGACCAAAGCTGGGGGCCTGCAGTTTTGGCTCAACCAAGACATACAGCTCAAACTAGGAAACAACCACACTAGCAGCAAATGCAAATATCCTATCCATATTGAAAGTGGAAAGAAAAGGTGTAGTTCTGCTTTTTGTAAGACATATGCAGATGGTGCAGGAACACATCAAAAATGTCAGGAAGGAAGCACATTAGCATAAGAATTTGTACATTATATCACATTAGCATCTTAGTGATTCTTCATTTATATAAGTTTATTTGAAGTATTAATGTGCCTTTGCTGCTATAAAGCTTGAAGAGCACAGATTACCATTATAATTATGCACAATTGCTATTTCATGTCTTGGAATGCAGGGCAGCAGACAGGTTTCTAGGTCCTTGCTCTTAAGAATAAAAGAAAAATTGTAACTGTACCACACATAAAATCACAAACCATAAAATGTGAATTTGAGATCTCTGTTACTAATCTAAAGGCAAGAAACCTCTTAAAAATCACACACAAGTAATTACAACCCTAATTGCAGAAGCAAATGATCAAAGGTCTTTTTAAGGTATAACATTTTACAGTGTATTCATTTATCATTTCAGAATTTCAGCTATGAAGATTACTTTGATTCTTTTATTCTAATAGTAACACATTTTGTTTCATTAGGTACAAAGTTAAAATATGACATCTACTGTCTGTGTAAAAGCAACATATCTCAGTGTTGTTCATTGTCATTTCATGTGTTCTTTTTCCAGATTTTGAATTTAGTTGGACTTCTGCAACCTTTCATACTTCAGATACTTAAGAATTCTGTGGTTAAGTGTTACACTGACATACTAAGAATTTTCTTTTGATAACAAATCATCATTATTTCAGGTTGTTCTGATCCTGCATAAATCTTAATTACCATCTCAGCTCCTGATGGAGATGTTTCTTTGGTTAGCTCTATAGGTGTCTCCCTGGATGCTTTTCTGATTATCTCATGTAAAAGCTACATAATCCATGATTTACACCAAGCAGTGGAGTGTTCCTACGGTCCAGTAAACCTCAGAACAGGTTAGTTTAACAGTGCTGGTGCTGCCATTTCCTTTTGAGAAGTTTAACAGTCTGTACTGTCCATTTTACTTCGTCATTAGAATGTGAATAGTTAGGAGCAGAGGTCATAGAGGGGAAACTCTCATTTCTCTGAAAATCTCTCATATTCAATATATTGTGACATCTGAAATCCTTTACCTTGTAAACAATGTACTATCTATTAACTTCAGAAAACTTTGTATAATAAGCAATGTATATTACCTAGGTACTACATAATATATAATGCATGGAGCACTGTGATTATGGTCTAAAACAAGAAAACTGGGTTAAGTGCTTCCATAGTGTGACACCAGATCTAAACAGTACTTTGGGGAGTTTAACAACATCTTGTTAAGGGGACTCTAACCACTATTGATCCCAAGATTCATGTTAGGGACTGACAGTAAACAGTGTCAGCTGGCAGAAAATGCTGGTAGAAGGAAAGAGCTCTTAAAAGTGACTATAACTTAATTCTGTCACACTTACAAACAAAAAGTATGTCAAAATGACGTCTATCAGCATTTAAAAGCTCTTTTTCCTTCCGCTGGAGGAACTCTTCATTTTTCTGCCTGCTGTATCTTTCAAATGTCATAAGTTTTGCAGAACATTGCTGATTTTGCTCATATTTTGCTTTGTCCTTTGCTAAATGCGTTTTATTATATAGAAAATTACTGAGAATTACAGTCAGTCAGTAATGTCACACATGGGAGTTTTATACTGTTATTGTCAAAAAGTGCACGTTTTTGTAAAACCTGTTGCTCTGTTAACTTTATTAACTGAATAAGAACAATAGTTAAAATCCATCAGTGATTTTGATCCTTTATCCCCCATTAGTTTTGGATTTGTAAAGAATTCTTATGCAAAGACATTGTGAGGTAAGCTGCCATTTTTTAGGGAGTGCTCACTAATGCTTCATCAGCTTTCAGAGCCAGTAAAGCACTTTGCACTACTATACTTTTTATCCTTTTCCCCATAACCTGTAAAGCATAGAGCTGATAAAGTTCCATGAAATACATAGCATTACAATCAGTTCTCAAATGAAGTTGGACATGACACATATAGTTCTTTTCTGAAAATACATTTTTACTTATTATTAGTTCAGTTTGAAGTTGTTTCCTCTAACTCTCAACAGTAAATAAATCAATTTGACATGCTACTATTTGGCATTATTGAACACTAATATCTCACCTATAGAATTACGAACACCATCAAACCCCCATGATAATCTGTGAAACACCTATCTGAAATCTAGTGTATTCTATCTTCCTGAATAAATGTGGAATATGCACTTGGGGAAAAAAACACTGCCCCACTTATTAAATAGTTGCCCCTAACTGAACTAGTGTAGATTATTCTGGATCAAAAAACAGATATCTGTCCTTATCTATTCCTCACAGTAAAGTCATCAATGAGATCCGAGGGGATTATCCACTACAACAAATTTTGCTTTAAAGTATTCTCAATTTTCTCTTATCATATGTAAGTGGATTGTATGAGTGCATTTCTGGTAAAGAAAATTCACTGAAATAAGGAAGTGGTCTCCAGATAAAGTCTAAGATCCTGTATGGTTTGAACTGCTGAGAACATGTTGAATGTATCCCTCCCAGGAAGAAAACCCAATGGAAAATTAACTATTTCTCATTGTAAGAAGGAAAGCAAGTATGTATTATATATAAAACCACATATTTTATAATCAGTGCTTAGTAATGAAACTGAATAGTTACTATTCCTCTGTTTTGGACCCCTATCTGGACTAGCTAGCAAACTAGTTTTAATCAAAGCAAAACATTTGCCTAGAGTGTAACCATGGATTATCATAGGCTGGAATAAGTGTGTTAGCACTTTACTTAGTAAATAAGAAAATCTCTTACAAAACTCATTCAGCAAAATGTCAGTGTGGCAGCTTTGACTTTGATGAGATTATTAAAAACTTCTTTGACAGGCATAATATTAATAGCAAAGAGTGGATAATCTGAGCATTTTTAGATTTTTGTCAATCAGAAACAGGTTGAAATTGGATTCAGACTATTCACCAGAATGTGTAAAATATATGCACAATATTCAGATATTAGCTACATATATTGTTTTTGCTATATCTATTCACAAATTATCTCTTTAATTTTCTTCCCAATTTTTTGTTTTGTAAACAGTTTGGGAGAAATCTTTTGCTGATGTTTTGCCCTCTGGATTTTTTTTTATCTATCAAGTAATGGTTTTATTTTACTGGCCACATCATTTGTGGCTGGTAAATATCTTCTAGATTCACTAAAGACAGCTTAACTAAAACTATTAATAGCTCTAATAGCATATTTAATTTAAAATTTAAATTGTTAATCGCTATGTAATCCAGTGTAACTACTGTCTGTTTATTTTAACTGTGGAGCTTTTCTTCCTGGGTCTCTGCTAAAAATGGACCTACGTCCAGTTGGACACTCCCGGTTAACAAATATAAATAAAATAAAATAAATAAATAAATAAAATTTGTCTATAATTTAGGTATATGGTTAGAGACAAAAAATAGTATATAAGGCAATGGGAATGTCACCCATTTTCTACTTAATAAAGCTGGTTTTATGCTGCGTATTGCTTGCAATAAACTGATGCTTCCTTACAGTTTACTGTTTAAAATATGATTCCCTAACATTGATCTATAAATACTAAAGATATCTAACAGTCAACACAGAAAGATCTTTAAATAAATGAGCTCAGCAGTTGATATCTTCTGTAAAGAGCTGAAGTGATTACTTCTGGAGCTTCTTTGATATTTAGGTTCAGTGGTGCTTAACTTGGTTTTAAAAGGAGTACATATTTCCAGTGATCTATTTAATCGCGTACAGATATTTTTTAAATACAAGGATGTTTCACAGCTGAGATAACTATGATAATGTCATTGTCTAGAGAATAGTTGAGTAGCACTGCATAGAAATCCCCCACAAGAGTAAACCTAATGCAAAGAAAAACTGAATATATTACTGACAGTGCACATACAATTTAATTAGCAGTAGTGAACCCTTCTCTTGTATTTCAGGAGAATAATGTAAGAATTAAGGTCCATTTAAATATCTACTACTGGGAAAAGTATCTTCTGTAACAATATTGCTACTCATTTAGATTTGCCACAAAAGGGGCTACCACATGCAGTAGGAGTATATTATTTCGTCATTAGTATTGCATTCTTTTTAGTGTTTAAGAGAATATCCTGCAACAATATTACTATAGATCTCTGGTGCAATCATTTTACTAACTGATTATGTTTGACCAGAAATGTGAGTACTTTAAAATTCAAAAAACACTACCCTAACAGAAGTTGGTTTCACAAAGAGAAAATAAATGTCCCAATAGGCTGCAGCAGGCTCCCTTTCTATATCTTCAGAAATTCAAATAGATCCATGGAAGTCAATAATTATATGTGAACCAAAGCTTGGATTTGCTAACATATGCAAACATACACTTTTTATGAACAATCTGTGATTGTAAATCTTGATATATGGGTATCATACCCTGATTTTCTAAAATGGTTATAATTTAATGGCTCCCTGAGTAACTTTAAGGAAAATAATTTAAAAACTAAAAATGTTCTATTTATTGTAAGTCTCACGAGCATGCTGTAGTGCAGTACATCTATATAAAATATAGCTTCCACTTCTGAGATACCCTTAACAAGAAATCCAATAACAAAGATGAATGGAATACAGAAGTGATTAATTTGTATCCCAGTGATCAAACAATGTTATCAATCTTATATTTTAAGCCTAGGTCTGAATTCTAGATCAATGGTGTAATTCTGTAGACACTGCATGTCCTTCACTATGCTTTGAACTTAACTTTATAAGCCAAAAAAGTTGTTTTTTCATTACAATAAAATCCTGATCAGAGTTATGTAGTTGTGTATTCATTATTTATATGATTGAGAGCAGTTGTATGCAATATTTTAAGCTCAGTAAAGTCCAGAAAGAGATTCTGTAAAGCTATCTGTCTGAGTGATTAAACAGTACCTGACACAGCCTGATTGGCTACACAGTAAAAAAAAAAAAAGAAAAGAAAGAAAGATAGAAATAGTATATACTAACAAGAGTTGGAAGATTTTATATAATATTAACTCATCTGTAATTTATCTACCCTCTGTGGAGCCATTTGTTGTTGACAACTGAATCTGTGACTTTTTTAAGAAAGGAAATAGCCAGTTTTTTACCTTCTATACACCACCACCTTCCCTGGCACATTGCTACCTCACAGCACCATATGTGACACATATGTCATGGCACATCACTACCTCACAGCACCATATGTGACACATATGTCATGGCACATCACTACCTCACAGCACCATATGTGACACACATGTCATGGATAATCGCATTCTGTTTATTGATGTGTTTGTGTTTCATCATTGTCAGACCACATTTAGTGAACAGACGGTACTTGCTCCACTACGAGGTCTACAGTCAGAACATCCCTAACTCACATTATCAGTTTCATTGGTTCATCCTGTCAGTTTTACATATTTTGCTTAATATTTCTTGTTTTAACTTTCACTCAGCTCTTGAAGGCATATCATTTGGGGATGATACAGATATAAATATAGATATAGATACAGATATAGATATAGATATGCAGACACACACATATATATATATATATATATATATATATATATATATATATATGGTTCTACCTGACATCTAACTCACTTAACCCGCCCCTATCACCTCTAAACTAACTCCAACTTCCCCCACCCCCTATCGCCCCCCTAACTCAATACCTTACCCGGTCTTCTGCCTTCTGGAGCTCGTCAGGTAGAACCATATATATATATATATATGTATATATATATATATGTATGGGTTCATGTCAAACCCACGACATGTTCAAATATCGAAAGTCAGTACACCGAAACAAAACCATCGACATTTCAAAACATCGACAGTACATGTATACGAAACTGCAGCGCTAACATGGGTCCTGCAAGGGGGAAGTAGTATGGGTACAGTATCATATCATATCCTTTACTTCCCCCTTGCAGGACCCATGTTAGCGCTGTAGTTTCGTATACCTGTACTGTCGATGTTTTGAAATGTCGATGGTTTAGTTTCGGTGTACTGACTTTCGATATTTGAACATGTCGTGGGTTTGACATGAACCCATATATATATATATATATATATATATATATATATATATACATGTATACATATACGCATGTGTGCATGTTTGTGTTTCTTTTAATTCATTATTTTTTGTATGTTTTCTTTCAGTCAGGTCCATGAATGCATGCAATTTGCATTTATTATATAATTTCAAGTGCATATATTAAAATATTGCATACAACTTATCCAGATTTTAATGAGCGGTTACGAATCACATTATTGAAATAAAATTCTGAACCAAACAAAATGATACATGAATGTGCATGTTAGATTGAAAACAACTGAAATTATTTTTACAGAAAACCTTGAATAGTGAAGGGTTTTGATCACTATTGTGTGGCAGTACTCAATAAAATATATATGAAAAGTAACAGACTGTCATCAACTGTCCTTTTTCTGATTATTAGCTAAAACACGGTTTGAGTTGTATCATCTCTGTCTATGAAGCAGAGACAGATGAAACATAATTCATTAAAGCCAGGCACTTCTTTAAGAATTAATGCTTAGTAGTGAAGCACTCAGAGTTAATTGCAATTCATTTTGATCTAACTTAATCAGCTATGATGATGACTTCTTAAATAATAAGAAGATTCCTATATAAAAAAAAAAAAAAAACATCTTTGCTGAATGGAAAGTGCAATACACTTAGTTATGGATTTCTCTTTACAGTATCTAGGACAGACAAGATATTATTAAACTAAAATATATACTAAGAGTAAGTATGTGTCCTTTAACTAATATCAAAGTAACCATATTATCTGACAAGCAATCAGTATGTCTTGATGACTTATTTCTGAATGTGTTAAATATATTCATAATGTATTTATGCTTGTTTAACTGAGCTACAATAGTTGTGCTTTTATCTGAGAAAAAAATATCATTTTTAAGATGCTGAAAGGATAAGGTGGATAAATTATGCAAGTATCCAGTCTAAATGTTGTATGTCAGCATTAAGCATTTAATGATTTTTCAGTATTATTTTCCTTTCTGGGGGTCAACCTATTATGGATTATCACATTTTTATGTTATTCTTACAATTTTTATTTTAACTAGTCTGCTAATGTTTGACACAAATCAATTTTCACTCCAGATGAGGATATTGAGATCCAGAAAATATTGCTGAAGAATAAACCTACAGTTTGTTATGTTTATTTATAATGTTACATTGACATGCTCATCATGATTCTATTAATTTAGTCTGAAGCAATTCATTTATCTGTGGTTGATAAAACCTTTGCTCTATGGACAAATGAGACAGCATTTCATCTATGCAGGCTGACTATTTATAATATGGTATAAGGAAATATGTCCATACCTTAAAGTCTCCTACAATTGCTATATAGTCAATGGCTTTTCATCACACGTACTGCATCACAAACATTTAGCAATATATTTCAGGTTGGCTTCATATAACAGCTGTCATTGTAACCTAAAAATAAACAAATGTGTAATATTAGGAAATATGTAATGTGTTTCTAAATGTTGTTCCAAGAGGGCTCCTCATACCTTGTGAAAGAAAGAGAATCAGTAGCACGGCTAAACAGATTTCAAATTGCTAGTTATATTGTGGAAATTACATTCTATGAAGGAAGAAGGTCTCCTCACAGCAAGACGTTGTCCCGTTCGATTCTCAGTAGAGCGTCTTCTGTGTGAAGACATGCATGAATCGGCGTACCTTCGTTGAAGGTTGTTCGTGAGGGCTGGTAACTCGGCACGTAAAAATCTACTGCCAATCATTAGCGGACCGGAGTTCCACTGTGGCAACCCCACACCGGGAAAAGCCGAAAGATACACCATTATGTCAAAGAAACTGTTCGTAGAGCTTTTATTGGCAGGGATTAGCAACTTGCCAGTGAATGTACTACTGTTTAAAGACAATGCTGAACAGGATACAGAAACGTTTGACCCATATATATTATGAAGGATGGACTGAAAGTTTTCTTCTTAATATGCAAGCTGTAAAGTGCTTTGCTTGGTCACTGCTGGACTCATTTAAATAGTAACAGCAGTAGGTCAAGTCTGTCTGTCTATCTATCTTTTGCAGGAAGACTATAAGTTCCAGTCCCTTTGATAAATGCATGCCTGCACCCATACACACACACACACACACACACACACACACACACACACACACACACACACACACACACACACACACACGTGCACACATACAAATAGATAAATAGGTAAATAGAAACTTTAGTGCGTGTGTGTGTGTGTGTGTGTGTGTGTGTGTGTGTGTGTGTGGGTATATATATATATATATATATATATATATATATATATATATATATTTATTTATTTATTTATATATGTATGCGTGTACCCCTTGAACTTTGTTGAACTGTACTTTAGTCGACATCTGTTTAATCAATCCAGTTTGGTGAACAGGAGTGGGAGGTTGGCATAATGATTAAGGTGTTTACCTTACAGACACAAGGTGCAGGGTTTGATTCGCACACGGGGGTAATTGGCTAGGCTTAAAATGGCCCACAAGGGTAGTTAGCCTAGTACTAATCTATGAACCTATAAACTGACAATCCCCACGTAGGGCAATATACCCTTTTCCACAGGGATTGTGTGATCTTGGTGTTAGAATATATAAATAGCAGGGCAAAGAAGGTTTGCAAGGAGGCTTGCCTGCCTGCAGAAAGTTATGCTTCCTTTGTTTTGTTTTTTTTTTTTTGGGGGGGGGGGGATTTGTCAAGGCATGAGAATGAATTCTCAGTGCATGGATAGTAGCGTGTCAACATGAATAATCTCGATCAATTTGGTTTGACATAATGTATATCAACAAAAGTAGTACTTGACAGATTTAAATAGATCCATATGTAAGCGTGCGTGTGTGTGTGTGTGTGTGTGTGTGTGTGTGTGTGTGTGTGTGTGTGTGTGTGTGTGTGTGTGTGTGTGTGTGTGTGTGTGTGTGTGTGTGTGTGTGTGTGTGTGTGTGTGTGTGTGTGTGTGTGTGTGTGTGTGTGTGTGTGTGTGTGTGTATCCACCTGAAGTTAATCTAAACTACAAACATTCACAGAACCACAAAGGCAAGAAAAGTCACGGGTAATCCAGCAAACTTTATTCTGAAGCGCTTTTCGTCCTGCTCACTGGCAGGACTTCATCAGATAAAAGATACTATCAAACTACATGGTTAAATAGTGAATGTGCATTGCAATCAAATCATGCATCAGTTAGCTGCCTTAAAGAAATATTGTTCTCTGTTACACACCTGTATTTGCTATACTATGTGTGAAACAACCACCTTTGTAAAAAGTAATAAGTAATAAATCCTGAAGAATAAAAAGTCAACAACAATGATGAAAGTCATTACAATAAAAAAATGTTACAATAAAAGACAAAACAATAAATTACCACACTCCTATGTCAACTAACTAAGTAGGTAAATGGGTAGGATTAATAATAAATAAATAAATAAATAAAAAAGGGTCCTACACCTTCAATTTTAATTATCATAATAATAATAATAATAATAATAATAATTTCCCTCCTTTTACTATTAAAAACAAGGATGTTAGAAGCTACATTGAAACATATTAAAAATTATGTATATATATGTATGCAATGAGCCATGTTTTCAATGCTTTAACCAAGTTGCTAGCAACTTAGCTTCATTGTCTTCTAAGATATGCAGTTTTTGCTGCCTCAAGTTCCTTAATTTGAGAATGCATGCTAATGATACAACTTGGTTTAGACCAGGACTGAAACATGACCCAGTACGAAGTTGCCAACATAATTCAAGCTGTTCCAATAACAATGAAAGAGGGCCACCACGTGTGTCATCAGTTACTGAATTGATGGCCCTAAACAAGAAAGAATGGTGGGGATTCAAGGATATATGTTGGGCCAAGACGTTGTCTAAATTTTGATTTCTTATCTTGTAATGGTGCTCATAAACACGTTCTCTCAACTTACAGTCATTTTTACCGATATAAAAAGTGGAACAACTTTGACATTGCGCGACATAAACCACCGATTTAGACTGACAGGTATAATTTAAATTAGTCTTGTAAACAATGTTCCTAATCACTATGTCTTTGCCTGTGCTCATATATTTACAATAATTGCACATCTGACATCCACGCATACCACATTTCCAGTTTAATGCAGACTTTCTGGCTTCCAACAAGCTCTTCAAGTTTTTTCCTTTCATATATGTAATGCGGGGACCATTCTCAAACTTACCAGAGATGTGAAAATCTCTCCTGATCACTTACCAATTTTTATATAAAATTAACTTGATCTCCTTCACATTACTGCTAAAGGGAGTAATCAGACTAGTTGTATATTCAAGATTATGACAACAACTGAAATTAGTTACTTCAGTCTTGTCAAGTGCTAAACATAGAACTGGTCTGTATGTACATTGTTCTCTCTTAATTTTAACTTCCTCACATACGGCATCTATCAGACCGTCAGGATAACCTCTCTTGAAGAACATGTCCTTCAATTTATGGCATTCATTCAAAAAGTCAGGTTCAAGTGTGACCATACGGGCGGCCCTCACAAACTGTCCTTTAACAACTGACTTTTTCTGATGCCAAGGATGACAACTACTAAAGTGAAGGAAAGAATTTGAATATGTGTGTTTCCTGTAGATCTTCGTTACATATGAATTTTTCATCAAGTCCTTATTAAGGTCTACATCCAGGTATGAAACCCTGTCTGTGTCAAACACATAAAGGACAAAAAACTAGTTGTACTATTGAAGTATTCCACTAGTTGTTTTGCAGAATCCCTGTCACCGTTAAGTATAATGAAAACATTGTCAAGAAAGCGTGTGTAAAAATAAATCTGCTTCTTTATGTTCTGCTTGTTGAAAATGAACTCATGTTCCCAAGATGCCATAACAAGGTTCGCATAACTTGCTCCGCACGGAGATCCCATGGCTACTCCTGTTTTTTGAACAAAATACTTGCTGTTGAATGTAATATAATCGTTGCTTAAAATAACA
The DNA here is from genome assembly GCF_019279795.1 of Protopterus annectens. Lineage (NCBI taxonomy): Eukaryota > Metazoa > Chordata > Ceratodontiformes > Protopteridae > Protopterus > Protopterus annectens. Next base: position 942,191,126 of record NC_056739.1, on the reverse strand, counting down.
TCCAACATCTCCTCAATCAAGTTTACTTCATCTAACATCTATCCATTTGACCTCAGTAGACTACTAATCCATTCAATACCTTCTACATGTGGAATTGATGAATAAAGGTCTTGAATGTCTAGTGTTAGAAAATTCAAAGATTCTTTAAAGTCCAAGTTGTTAATCTGGGCTAAAAATGACCAAGAATCTTTACAAATCTTTTGTTCTTGGGCGGCGTATTTTTTTAAGGGTTTCATCCACCCATTTCGCCCAAGGATATGTCAAGCTGTACCTTGTATTTACTAGGGGTCTCATTGGTGGGTTCCCTATGTTTTTATGAAGTTTTGGAATACCGAAGAGAACAGGGGTCCTGGGGGCTGACATGCTGAGATACTTAAACAGACCTGAAGAGATCCTAGCTTCCAGGAACATATCATATAAGTGTGATTTAATTTTGGAACAGGCTTGGTTAAGTTCATTACATGATACAGGCTGATATGTTGGACTACTAACTATTTTTTTCCATTTTGTTAGTGTAGTCTTCAATATTCATTACCACCAGACCGTCACCCTTATCGGGTGACATGATATGAACTGGGGCCTGCTGAATTAAATATAATAAATCACGTTGTTCCTTAGAAGTATTAGGGAAGGAATTAAACTTTTTATTCCTCACCCCTAGTGTATTGTATAGATCTAATTCACAGATTTGCTCAAATAACTGTAAAGTGGGATGAAGGGGAGGACAAAATGTGCTAGATGTATGTAAGACACTCCTCTGTAAGGTGTTGTTGTCGGCAAATAATATTGACAAATTTAACTTTCTGACATACAGTTTCAGATCAATTAGAACTTTTGCCAAATCTGCCCTTCTAGGGGGAACAATAGTGTTCCCCTTAGCCAATAATTCAACCAAGGGTGGGTCAATTACAATATCTGAATAACTGTAAATTTTAAAGTCCTTGTCCACATTCATTAAAGTTTCTTTTAACCTGAAGTTCGAGAATTCTATTGTATTCACACTCAGTAAGCTCATCTCCTGCATTTGCGATTCTTCCCCTGTTGTTGACATTGTGTTATGGTTTTTTGCCCTTCGATCTCAGATTGTAGTGTGAGGCTGGATTCTGAAAATTTTGGGTGTTTTGGACTGGTTGGGCTTATCAGGTATGGGTTGATGTACCAGGTCTCTCATTGAGTTGATCCTCTGGAACCCCATTCAAAATTAACTGTGTAGTATGTGAATCATGTTGGTTTGCAACAGGAGTAGATTGAACTCTAGTTGCTAGACCGCCACTTGTGGTCTGAGTAGTCTGCGAAGGTGGGGGTTGATGATAGGCCACCCCTTCATTATATGCTGTACGATCTCTATGAAGTTTCTTTACCTTCACTTCTCTTAATTTTATTAAGTATTGGTCTATGCTCACAAAAATTCTGTTGTAATCAAACACATAACGCCCAAAATCAGAATGTTTTTTAATAGAGGTGTCCAAAGCTGTTGTCTCCTCTAATAGTTGGTCAATGGTGACTAAATAATGTTTAACCATGAGGTTCAACATGTCCAGCCCTTGCTTGTTAAAGAAGGCGCCAAGATCTTGGTGAAAGACTGAACCCACCAGTAATCCCGTAGGGTACTGGGAAGTCCTAAGGCCTTTAGGAATGATGTTTTCATGAATACATTGGCAGAGGTATGCCACTTCTAATAGTAACTTCTTATATTTAGAAAGGGTTTTGTCCAAGTATTGAAGTAATAAAATAATATTACCTGCTCCTTCAACAGGGTGGTCTTGCGGCTGACTAGACTGCATGTTAAGCAGTTGTATTGATTTTTTAAGCCATTGGTCGAATGAGGAAGGTACATCCAAGTCTGCGTTACTAGGTGCCTGGTTATTCAATAATTGTGCCTGCTCTGGCGTGTTCGCATTAGCAATACGAACTGAGGAATTAGACGAAAATACAGGGCCTGTTTGACCATGCGGTCCTTTATTCACAAATTTGTTTGCTTGTTCACCTTGAGCTAAAGTACTATGAGGAATATAAACAGGCACTGTTGTTGTGCTGGTAAGCGGTAAAGTCTCTGTTCTGTTACCATTAACCTGGTTCAATTCGGGTTGGATCATAGACTGCATAGTTGGAGGGGTAGGAGGTGTGGCATCAATACGAGTTTGTAACTGGTCAACTCGTTGAGAAAGTTGTTCAATGAGTTGAGATAAATAGCCCGTGCTCTCCGATTGAGAGACTGATGAAGATAACAAAGTTGGTATTCCATGAGGACTTTCAGTAGCCATGACAAACAACCAACGAACAAACTGCTGACTGTAAACTGAAACTAAAGAAGCACAAAGGCATGAAAAGTGACGGGTAATCCAACAAACTTTATTCTGCAGAAACATTCACAGCACAAGGTTGAGGAAAATATATATCCAAGGTACCATGTCAAAGAAATCTGTTTTTTGCAGGGGGTAGGCACACCACATCCCCTTGGCAATTATATATTCTAACTTTAATAACACACAGTCCCTGGGACTGGACCTATTCCCCAACCTCGGGGATTGTCAATCTTCCACATCTGTCAACCAAATTGTGTTGACAAAACAAATGATGACATTTGGGAGTTTCACTTATTAAAAGCAATCCTACATATATTACAATATTGGTATGTATGTACTTAGATGCACACATGTGTTACCAGCATTGTACTGAAGCTAGGATGCATGTGCTCTGTATCTGTGCGTCTCTGTTTATACATATTTCATGTTTTTAAAACACCTTTATTAAATTATCAGTTAGACTATAGACACATTAAATTAATAAAAAAAAATAACATTTTTAATCCTTACACATTTTGCATTACATATATGTTTATTTTTAACAAATATAATTCACTCTAACATTACATAAGCTGCTCCATTCCTATCTTTTCTTGCACCTTCCTTATCCTCCTGGATGTCATTTTGCATGTAGTGAACCTACAAACTATATTTATTTTTTGGAAGTTTGCTTATTCCCATCTCTACAGTTACAACCTTTATTTTTTAGCTCTTACAATGTTCAGTACTTCAAATTATAGGTGGTTTAGATTTTGCTTTCCATTTTTTAGAAATTGTTTCTTTTTTGGCAACCAATGGCATTAAATTTAGTAAGGTCTTACTATGCCTAGGCATTTTAGATCCTCTGTCCCTACTCAGAACATAATTTCTTTAGTTACAGCCATTTGCTCGCACAGCATTTCTGATAGAGTATTGTGCATGGAACGTATAAAATCGGACATCATATTATACTCCCAATAAACCTGTTTTCATTTATCCCTCTTTTTCCCATCACACTTCCAGAATTTATCTGAGGAAAATTTCTCTGAAGTCTGCTTGGAGTATAAAAATACCAACCCCAAATCCTAAACCTTCTGGTTTGTACAGATCAGATCTAATTGCCAGTCTCCTTAGTCCTTACTCTCCCCCATAGCTTTTCCAAAAAGACTTTAGCTTACTTTACAAAGCCGATTGATTCAGTGCCCCTCTTCACTCTTCAGTAGAAAAGCAACTACAAAAAAAGAAATACTGTTTTGTGGGAACCACAGCAGCCTATCCACATCTCCATCAGCTCTTCCAGTAAAAAAATAAATAAAAAAAAAAAGAATGGCCTGCTTCTGTGCTGCACTACCCCCTTCTCCCCACCTTCACTTCCCAGCTAGTTTAGGTTTTCAATCACTTTTCACTTCTTAAGCTATTATCTTGAAAATATCTAATTTTGAAGCATGTGACATCAGGACATTAATCTATTCACTATCATTTTCTATAGAGGTAATTTCTATTACTGAAATTCTAGGTGATGGGCTGGGCACTGAGTATCGCATAATGTCATTACACGTATTTGTTAACCTTATAAATACAATAAAGCAGAAACATTTTCAAAAAATAATTTTAAGGCAATTCTAACAACCTTGCTATGGCTAAAAACTCCTATAATTATATATGGTCACAGATATAAGCAAATAAAGTTTGCTGAAAACTAAAGCTGTGAATCAGAATGTATTTGAAGACTGAAAATGAAACTGACAAAGGATAAAGGACATCTTGATAAAATAAGTTGACAGTTTGTATGCAAACAGCATTCACTGACTTTTTTCAAGTATTAGGATAAGATCTCATTACCAGCCCTTAAATTGGGTTAAAGTAAAGTTAATAGGTTAACAGGTAACCTTTAAGGTGAAAAGAAGAGCAAAGCAAAAGCAAAATGTGAATGTGAATATGATCCAGATGCCATGAGCTCCCACCACCTTTTATATATATACTGTAGGTAAAAAATGTAAAAAAAGTAAGCCAGGTCAAAGGTACAGAACCAGAACTCCCCATTCCCCCCTTTGGCTGTAAGCTGTGGCTGTACCACACCACCACCACACACACCACACACACCTCTCCCTTTTCTCTAGTATCTTCTGTTAGCATCAATACTGTAATACTGTGTGTTTGTTTATTTACCATTTTAGCCTACTGATACAAGGTTATCTGGTTTCCCTGGTTTTTCCCCTTCAGAGCACAGAAATTAAGACAAGTTTTACCAGCAGTCCTTGGTCAATTCACATTTTGTTCTACTACATACTTGTTTTGCTTTGTGTGCTTTTCAGTCTCATACAAGAACCTAACAGGGGTCTCTACAGCCTGGCCTCTCCCCCTGCCCCCCCTCCTGCCCCTACCCCCAGTGGTCCTGTGGTCTTGCCTTGCAACCCTCCAACCCATCCCATCTTTCCAATAGCCAACAACAGCCCACCACTATTACCTCCTCCCTCTACTATCACACCAACTGACATGCATACACACCTGTACAACCATACCTTTGCATGCATTACTGCTCCTTGCATATCTGCATATCTTTCATCCTACCAAAGTTCAACCACTACCACTACTCCACTACTACACCTCACTCCACCACACACCCTCACTGTGTCTCACCCACTCAGCTCCCATCCACCAGCTCAAGACCCCATCCCTATGCACTCTACATATTCTACCACCTATACGTACCCTACAACTTAACATAGTAACCCTCCCACCATACCTATTACCCACAGAGAACAATCATAAACTTCCCTTATAAACAAACACATTCAAAAACTGAGAAAACTCATAATCTCATGCATATCAAAACTAGCCCTAAGTGGAGACATCCACCCCAACCCTGGCCCTACCATCTCCAACCCCAATCATCATAATCAGACTAGAAACCACAACATCTCCCATATTACAGCCAGTAGAAAGCCAAGTGACTTCCTTCTACTAAGCCTAAATATTAGAAGTATATCCAACAAAGTCCATGAACTCCATGCCACCATAGACTTATACTCCCCAGATATAGTCGTCCTGACAGAAACCTGGCTAAAACCTCACATTACCAGTGAGCAAATACTACCTACAGGTTACGGCATACTAAGAGTTGACTGGCTAAACAAAAAAGGAGGTGGTGTAGCTATAATATTTAAACAACATCTAAACATACAGATCTTAAAATCATCAGCTCCACAAATAGGCAATGAAGAAATAATATATACCAACCTCAAAATTAACCGAAACAAAACCATCAACATAATTGGATGCTACTTCTCACCTGGCCAAAACATCCCTCCACTAGAAAACCTCCTCAGCTGGTTTACCCACCATCTCCCCCAAGAAACTATCATCTTAGGTGATTTCAATATTGACTGGCAATCCTGTTCTGGCAACAATCCACCCCATCATGTACACCTTCATGGCTTCACCCAACTAGTTCAGTCACCAACAAGGATAAATAAAAACTCCAGCAAGCACTCTACCCTGGATTGGATACTAGTCAGTAAGAACCCCCAGTCATATATAACAGGCTGCTTATCAGATAGCCTCAGTGATCACTCCCCAACATTCCTACTCAAAAAATACCTGTGCCAAGCTAAACCTGTCATCTATCATCCAATACGTAAAAAAATAAACTTTAACCCACTCACATTCATCTCATCCCTCAAAGAATGTAACTGGCATGCTCTAAAGTACCTCAGTCTAGATGACGCAGTTGAATCTTTTAATACTACCTTCCTGAACATCCTTAATTACCATGCCCCCATAAGATTTTCCAGAACCAAAGCACAACCCTCCCCATGGCTACAGAAAACCACTAAGTCAGAAATGAAAAACAGGGATAAAGCCTGGGAGCACTGGCGCAAAACCAAAACCCCTGCAGCTAGACAGAAATTCCTAGAACTACGCAATAGAGTCAAAAAGCTAATAAAATGGGACAAATTCCAATACTACCAGTCTGCCCTAGACTCCTCACAACACAGCCCCAAACAATTCTGGTCCTCCATAAACTCCATCCTCCACCCAGGTAAAGTCAGTACCCCTCCTCCTAACATCCCTCACTCCTCAGAAAATATTGCTACCTCATTCAACACACACTTCACCGAAACCATACTATCACTAGCAAAACAACACAACCCCCCTCCCCTCCAACCCACACCTTCAACTAGTAATCTCCCCACTGCCTTCTCTTTTTCTCCTGTACCTACCTCCAACATAAAAAACTCTTAACTAAACTTAAACCCACCAAATTAGCAGCAGACAACCTCCCAAGTGAATACCTACAAATTGCAGCTGATGCTCTGGCCTACCCAGTATCCATCTTGATTAACCAATCTCTGTCAGAAAGTTACGTTCCCACATTGTGGAAAGTCTCACATATAATTCCCCTCCACAAAGGCGGACCCTCTGCAGAACTAACCAATTACCGCCCCATGGCTATTCTCTCTCCACTCTCCAAAATACTAGAGAGATGCATACACTCTCAGGTCTCACACTACCTCCTTACTAACAACCTCCTTTCCAGTACTCAGCATGGTTTCCGACCAAACCATAGCACCACCACTGCCTTACTCTCCTTTACTAACACTATCCTTTAGCATAAAAACAATTGCTATCTCTCCTCTGCTACTTTCCTAGACCTATCTAAAGCATTTGACATGGTCCCACACAAACAACTTATCTCTGTTCTCAATAACCTATCCTTCTCACAATCAGTCACCAACTGGTTTCAGAGTTACCTGTCTGACCGCCAACAATCCGTTGTATGGCAGAATGACATATCTCCCCAACTACCTGTCTCCATAGGGGTTCCCCAAGGATCCATCCTTGGACCCCTACTTTTCTCTATTTACACCAATAATCTAGCCTCTGCCACCAAACATGGCACACTCATCCAATACGCAGATGACTCTACCATCATCTGCTCAGCCCAGTCCCTACCCAAACTGCAAAAGTCACACAGGAAGCCTTTTCCTCTGTTGAAACATGGTTATCCGATGCCCAATTAATACTCAACCCAAACAAAACTAAACTACTCATCTTCCAACCCACCAAACATACTCAAAACAACTCTCACTTTAACATCACAGCAAAAGACAACACCACTATATACCCAACTGAACACACCAAATTGCTAGGAGTGGAAATAGACAATAAACTAAAATTTGACATTCACATATCCATGACCATAAAAAAAGTCCACAAAAACTAGGAGCATTATACAGAAATAAACAATTTCTCACCAAAGCAGCAAAGATTTCAATAGCAAATTCCCACCTTATCTCCACCCTACTTTATGCCTCTCCAGTATATACCAACATAAGGCAATGTGATCTAAACAAGCTAGAGACCTGCTACAACAAAATCGCAAAATTCGCCACAGGGGCATCCTACCGTTGTCACCACTGTCTCTCACTTGCTGAACTGGGCTGGCTTGAACTCCCTCACCTCCTTCAGTGGTATCAACTCTCACTCACCCACAAACTAGTAAACCATCCACTAAATGTCCCATCCCTCCAGAATCTACTCCAACCCTATCGCACCACCAGACCACTAAGATCCAGCAACAAAAATCACTTGCAGATCACTAAAGCCAATAACTCTGCTGGTGAAGCACTATTCTCTTGCGCCATAGCCAAATTATGGAACTCACTCCCACCCACAATTACCTCCGTATCATCATGCACCAACTTCAAAACTTTATTAAAAGCGCACCTAAAAACATGCTGGCTATGCCCTTGCAACTCCCACTCTAATATCATCCACCCCATCCAACTACTACCTTTCTTTCACCTCCACTAACTACCTTGATGATAGCAAGCTCAGATGCTCATAAGCCTAGTACTTATTATACAGCAGGAACTTCTCATTGTTACATTTGTTAATGCCTGTTATGTACTTCACAGATAAAGATTCTAGTTGTCTACTGATGTACTATGTTCTTCATCTGTAAATATGTTGTAAGCAATTTCTATGTTAAATTGTTAATCACTATGTAATCCAATGTAACTACTGTCTGTTTATTTTACTGTGGAGCTTTTCTCCCCGGGCCTCCGCTGAAAATGGACCCACATCCAGTCGGACACTCCCGGTCAACAAATTTAAATAAATAAATAAATAAATAAATAAAACTCATGTCCTCCTTTTTTATATGGAGCTTATGATCTGCTAACCTCTTGAGAGTAAAGGACCAATTAAGTGATGGAAGTGTGAAGGACAGATGATTTCTAAGAATAAGTACAGGACGGCAAGCTGTTGAATGAACATGATACAAGTAACTGGTACTTTAACAAGAGTACAGCCAAAGCATCCCTTTCAGACTTTGAACCCTGTTATCTTATAGTTTCATAGCCAGAGTGACAGATTGTCGCCTCATTAAAATTGGATGATGAGCTTATTGATTAACAGGGCTTTGTTTCAGGTGAATTAGATGCTTGATAATTAATTTAGTATTATTTATTTATTTGTCTTTCATTGCCGGAAACGTCTTACTGGGTAATATGCATTTTCAGTGGAGGCCCAGGGAGAAAAGCTCCATTTGTTTATATTGAATTACACCTCATTCCAGTTAAACACAGAGTAATCACATTCTTATTTACATTTATAGACAAAGAAGTTCCATTTATACACTCTAAAGATTTTACAGAGGTAGAAGTTACTAAAGACCAAACCCACTTGTAACTTACTGGATTGTATAGGCAGCCTTTATGTATAAAAATTGTTTTGTCATTTCAGTGTATACCTCTCAACTATCTGAATTTTCACAGAATGTCCAGATTTTGCCTCATATTTTTGGTGTATTCCACATAAAATGTGTGCTTTTCTAGCAAATCACTGCAGATCGAAGGCACGAATTAATGGCATACATTTGAGTTTCAGACCTTATATCACTAAACAGTTTAAAGAAAATGCATGCTAACACAAATCTTGTTAATCTAGCAACTTTTTATGTTTATAAGAGCAGTGTTTAAAATACGTCCTTATGATTGGACCTTTGTCCCAACTTTGTGTTAGGCTTTGTCCAGATTTCTTGCCCCAAGAGGTTGAGAGATATGTTTCAGTGAAAGTTTGAGAGCATTCTGTTTAAGTAGAGTATTTGGAGAGTATCACATGGTAAAGTCTTAACCTGGTGATGAGCATGTGCAGGACCAAGACTGGTTAAAGAGTTGTTTCAGCAGTGGTTTAAAACTATTGAGCTTGTCAGAGAGTTTTATTTGTATGGGGATACTATTCCAGAGTTTAGCAATGTATTCGGAGTAGAGCAAGTCTCCTGCAACATTATTTGACTTATTTATGAATAGTAAGAATTTTTTTACTAGAACATAGGTTCCTTGCTGGACAGTAAGACAGTAATATGTTTTTTGGTGCAGAGTATTTTTTTCTTGATGATGAATGATCTTGTGTGCTGTAGTTAGTTGTAATTGTGCAAGTCAAGCCAATTTAATTGCTTTAAGCTACAACAATGGCGGGTCCTATGAGGGAGATTGGTGGCAGATGTAGCTATTTTACTATAGCAGGAGGCAAGTTTCTTTCTTTAAGTATTGTTTAATTTTGTTAGGATAGGACTGGCATACAAGAGAGTAGGCAGTAAGAAGATGGTGGCTAGATTGTTTTATTTTTTATTTTTTTTGCAGTATTTGTAAGGAATCCATTGACCCTATAAAGGGAGCCCAGTTTCTTGTGTGTAGATTTAATGATGTGTAGTATATGATGGTCATATTTGAGATTCTCATATATTATAATGCCTAGATGTTTACTGTGAGTTATAGTTTCAGTGACAGTATTATTTGTTGACTTTATGGTCTAAGATTGGTTTTGATATTGGCAACTTTTTGAGGTAAGAGGAAAAAAGCCAGACTCTGCAACACTACCAAAGTCCTTTATTAAACAAAGAACAACGCTTTTAGATTAACAAATCCTTCATCAGTGTAATAAAATTATGCATAAAAATCTGCATTAAATATTACCTTTCACAGGAAATACAAGACAAGGCCCAACCAATCAAAGCACATCATCAATTAATATGTTTAATACACAAAAGACGTTTAAAATTATATGCATTAAAAATAAAATAAAATAAAACTTTTATCTCAATGATAGTTGTTTATGTCTAAGCACAGGTTTAACAGTGACTATCTTATTAATTCCAGGTGCATGATCAGCTTGCATATGAATAATCCAACCGTACTGTCTTATAGGTTCATAGGATCATAGGTTGGTACTAGGCTATTGGCCCTAGGGCCTATACAAGCCTAGGCATAACAATTCCCTGGCTATTTCTTCCTACAGTATTTACTTCCCTGGACCCCTGTCTAGCAGGGCAACTGACATGATCCACGGGGTGAATTTCCTATCTTCCATCCAATCATCAAGGTTCCTTTTGAAGAAGGCCAAAGAGGCACTCTGCGTGACATGTATGGGCAGTCTATTCCAGAGTCTGGGGAGTCCCTGGGTCAGGAACCTATCCCTACAGCATGTTTTCTTCATTGTGATGACAAGGTTTAGATCCCTGCAGCATGTCTCTGAGGGATTGGGATTTCTTTAAGTGTAGCATGTCCAACAGTTCTGGGTTTGACATGGCCTTGTATGTTAAGCAGAGATCGCCTCTAAGTAGACGATATGCGACAGGGTATAGGTGGAGTTTTTTTAGATGGTCAGCATAGGGCATCTGTTTTAGGCCTGTGATTCTTTTAGCGAGGTATTTCTGTGGCCTTTCCAGTTGTTGCAGATGTCTTGAGAGGTACATACCAGACAGGGCATTGTATTCTATAATGGGTCTAATGAGGGATGAGTACAGTGGAGCAATAACCTCCTTTTTTCTGGATGAAAAGCCCTTAGTGATGAGGTGTGCCACATAGAAGGATTTCCTGACTGTTGTGGCGATGTGGTTATTGAAGGTGAGACCACTGTCCTCCTGCGTCCCTAAGTCTCTTGTAACATACTTTCAGTGTTTAGTGTACTGCCACCTATATGGTAATTCACGGGTACATGTTTTTTCCCAAAGGGGATAACTACACATTTCTTGGCATTGAGATTGAGCCCATGGCTCTGGCACCATGCATCTCTTTCTGTATGGCCCTTTTGTAGAATATCCACATCATTTGGGGATTCAGTAATGGCTCCCAGTTTGCAGTAATCTGCGAACTTTGCAAGCCAGAGTCCCTTAGTGTTGGCCTGAACTTCAGAGAAGTAGATGCCAAACAAGAGCGGTCCCAGGACTAAACCCTGAGGTACTCCACTTGTCACTTGTCTGGAGCTGGATTTGGAGTTGGCTACTTTACAGTGTGGGTTTTGTCAGTAAGCCAGTTGGCAACCCATCGAGTGATGTAGGGATTAGTGCCCAGCTTAGCAAGTTTATCTATGATTCCAGAGTGGGGAATGGTGTTAAAGGCCTTGGTGAGGTCCATATAGGCTGTGTGGACCACCTTATCCTTGTCCACAGCTCTGGAGACTGATTCGAAGAAGTCAGTCAGGTTCAGAAGACAAGAGCAGCCCTTCACGAACCCAAACTGTGTGGGGTCCAGTGTTTGAAGGTTGCCAATGTCTTTGTTTATAAGTTCCTTGATAATACATTCCATGGCCTTGCAGATCTGGCTTGTCAGACTGATGGGGTGGTAGTTCTCAGGATCCAAGGTGGATCCCCCCTTGTGGAGTGGGATAACTGTAGCTGTGCGCCACTAAGTGGGCATGAAGCCTGAGGGGAGACTATGATTAAACATGACACTTAAATGAGGTGCCAGTTCATTTTGTAGTTCATATAGTACACAGCCTGGGATGTCGTCTGGTCACATGGATGCTGTATTCTTAACTTTGGAAAGTGCATTTTTTACCTGTGTGGCCATTATTACTGGAATTTGGCAATCTTTCAGTACTGAGATGGGCCCTTTAGAGGGTGAGGGGGGGGTGAAGTTTGCACTGAATCAATCTGCCAAGATATTGGCTATATCCTTGGGATCAGTATATTTAATGCCATTCTGTTGTAGCTCAGAGCAGATCAGAGCACTGCCATTTAGATTCTTGACATAGCTATAGAATGCCTTGTTGTTGTCTTTGGAATCTTTGGCAATTTTATTTTCGTAACTAGCTTTGGAGGATTTTATGAAGGATCTCAGCTTCTTAGTGAAGCTGGCAAAGGGAGTTTTTTGCATCCGCGGATTTTCCTCTTTTCTGCAACAGTTTCTTCCTTTTGTTGTAAAGATTGTTTATGTCAAGGGACCACCAGATTTGCTTCCTTGTTTTGGAGGAGAGCATCTTGGTTCTATCAGGGATGGCACGATTCATGCATGAGTGAATGTGCTCGTACAGTGCCTTAGTGTAGTATTCAGCAGTCGAACTTTCAGTTCCCGTCTGCAAGGGTGTCATGAAGTTTGTCACTTCTGACTTGAGTAGCATTAAGTTGGCTTTGGAGAAGTTTTTTACAGAGGTTTCCTTACTGGGGGGTGGAGGTGGGATGTGGATGTCAAGGGTGATTAGATTATGGTCGGATCTGACCAATGAGGGGGTGACCATAGGTGTGGAGCATCGATTTCACATGTTGGTAATGACCAGGTCTAGGATATTGGAGCCCCTGGTGGGACTAAGGATTAGTTGATCCAGGGCATTGGAATTTATAAATTCCTAGAACCGTTGGACAAAGGTGTTGGTACATAAGTAGTTTTCCCAGTTAATGGCAGGGTAGTTGAAATCACCCAGTATTAGGGTGTTTGGTTGTATCTTAATATGTTTTAGTATGTTTAGAAAGGTGAAGTGAGAATCTTGGGGCATGGTGGGGGATCTGTAGCAAGCTACAATTTGGATTGCAGTCGGTAAGAGGTTTAGACTTCTAGCATTGAGTAGCATTACCTTCTAATTTATTGTGGATATCACCACTCCTAGGAGTTTTTGAAAGTGTTTAAGTAACCCTGAATATAAATTAATTGTGTGTACCCTTATCCACTAAATGCTTAGCTAAAGCATTTGTCAAAATTCCTCTACATATTTCTGATTAATGCTCTATGATCCTTTCTTTCAGTTTTTGAACGTATTTCCCTATATAGAAACTTGTACAATGCTTAAAAGTTGCTTAATAAATAATAATAGAAGTGTTGCATGTAGCAAAGGATTTAAATGTATAGATCTTTCCTGTTACAGGGTATATAACGCTATTGTCAGCACAAAGAGTATTACAACCAGAATAGTTGTAGCAAGGAAAGGTTACAAACCTATTACATGGTTGCAGACATATCCTAGATAGCAAGTCTTTATGGCATAACCGGCTGTTAAGGTTCGAACAATTTTTATAAGTAAAATTGGGCTTTCCTCTACGTATTTCCTAAGGTCAGGTAAGGCATTTAAAATGCCCTAATTGTTCATAATTATATCTCTCACAACATTAGCACGTCTACTGCAGGTCATTAAGTAACGTAAAGGCCCATCAAATTTATTATTGTTGTTAATTTCATTGCGTATCTCATTACTAAAAAAATGGTTTAGCTTTACTTTCCCTTTCTTTCAGAACTTCATCCCAGATAATCTCCAGGTTATGTTGGCTATAGCCCCTTTCCTTAAATTCTAAAGTCATTTCAACAATTTGAGCTATATATCTGGTGGTATCCATATTCAGATGGCGCTTGCAGATACTGGCTCTTGACGATACCTTTAAAAGTATGTTTAGCATGCATGCTAGCTTTATATAAATACCTATTAGCATGTACAGCTTTTTTATATGTACTAGCTTGAATTGCACTGCCGTCAGCTTCCAGTTTGATACCTAAAAATTAATTTCATCCTTAGAGAAAGTAATTTCAAATTTTAAAAAATTGGTAGTTTGATTCAAATAATTAACAAATTCATTAAGTTCATTCTCTGAACCTTCCCAAATTAAAAATCAGCAAAACATTTAAAGAAAGTAACCTTATGTTTAAGGTTGTCTTGACCATTCTGGATATACATCTCTTCCAATTTATTTAAAGTGAGGTTGGCATAGATGCTAGCAATGGGAGTACCCATTGCTACGCCATCCATCTGGTAGTAAAATTGTCCATCAAACATAAAAACATTATTGTCAAAAACAACGTCTAATAATTCACAAATTTTTTCAACCTCTGTTTCTTTAAGTTGATTATGTTCACATAATAATTGTCTATCCATTTAGAAAATTTAACCAAAAAAATCACTTGAATCCCTAATAAAACTTTTTACATAAACTAAATACTTACTTAAAATAAAACGGGAAATAAAAGTGCTCAACACGAAACGACTCAAAACCTGATAAAAAGAGCACCTTGGAAGGAAACACCAAACTACAAAGTGAAATCCTTTAATAAATCCACTATGAACATGATACATGGCAGACAAATACACATAAATGCCCACAACTTTAAAATGCGTTTTCATCAGAATAAAGACTTCCTCAGATGAATGCATACCCTCTAATGTGCCTAATTTATACTAAAACCAATGAACATTAATGTTCAGGACATTCTTTACATTTTGCACAGTAGCTTCTGCTCACTGTCACTTGCAGTCACATTTCTTTTTAACAGTAAAGAACAATGAATCACAAAAAAGATAGAATTATTTAGATGAGCTCTGGATTGTCTTCTCTGCAATCTGGTGAATTTATAGCTGACTTGGCTCCTTGGGATGGCTAGAGCTTGTCTGTTTAAAACCTATCCCTTTTTAACAACCGACAGTGAAAATTAATGGTAAAACAACAAAATCAAAGTAAATCTTCTTGTCTACAAGCTATTCCTTCCTTCCTATAAACAGTGAAAAACAGTGGTAAAAAATAAAATATAAGATCAAATAAAATTTCTACTACCAGTCAACTCCACAGTAAATTACAAACCAAGCTAAGATTGCTTAGATAAGCTCTGGATGTGCCACCTTTGTGCAGAGGTATGATGTAGAATTTTTTCCACAGTAATGAGAAATCAGCAGCCCAGAAATATCATAATGCATAAAGATATATAAAAAATAAATTTATATAAGAAATGCTGAAAACTTTAGAGAATATACATGCGCAGCTAAACTTAATTCATAAAGTATCATGCTTATTTTTAAGTATTGATTTAATAATATTAAGTCCTAGTGATTCGTCAGCCCTAAAATCATTAATCCATTTGTATTCCATCAGTTCTGTTCTTGCTACTATATCTCCCCCATGAATATCTCAGGAGACAGCTTGTAAAATCCTAAATTTAAATATATGTTCTATTCCTTTGATAGAAATATGTTTAGCTAGGGCATTAGTAGCAGTGTTCCTTCAAGTCTCAGAGAGGTCTGCACCAGTTCTCTCTTTAAACTTTATATTGGTCTTTCCTATATACAAACAATAACAGTGGACAGAGCTGGCAAAATAAATCACATTTTCAGTATTACAGATCCCTGACACTTTAAATGTAAACACTTATTGACTGATAGGATGTTTAAAAAATAAATCAGTATTAATTTCTTTACAATAAGTGCAGTTATGGCAGGGGATAGCACCATATTTCTTCATATTTGCACCACTGTTTAAGCCAGCCTTCATATCTTTATAACATAAATATTGCTTAAAATTTCTTTTTTTCTTAAAGGTAAATTTTTGTCTAGTCCCTAAAATCTCACTAATTTCTTGACTGTAATTCAATATGTTCCAATTCGTCTGAATAATCTGTTGGACCATTTTAGCATATCTATTATATTTCATTAAGTAACTAATACCAAAAGTAGTCTTATTACTAGGCTGAATATTAACACTTTCTGCTAATAAATATGGTTTAGCTAGACCACTTCCCTCATAACTTACCAGCTGTTTAGTACTTTCAATGAGAATAAATAAATTGAGATCTGGGGATCAGACTCGGACAACTCCCAACACTGCTCGAACAATAATACTTAAAATGCGGAAAAATAAACTCCCGCAGGTCGAACAATAATACTTAAAATGTGAAAAAAATGCCCACAGGTTACATCCATAGGTTTTTATTGCGATAAAATCTTCCACAGGTTACATTCACATCCACATCCACAGGTTAAGCGCTTTCAACTGCCTAAAACACAGTCTTCAAAAGAACCAGATAACTTGATAATTGTCCCGTTTATATATTAAATACTTGAGTAAAGGTGCCAACTTATTTAAAGCTATAGCTCTCCATAAATCAATATTATAATATATAAATATATTTAAATAAATACTTCAACTCATCCAAGTTACTGAATCAAGTATAAAACATACTGTGTACATAAAAATATGTAAAAATAGTTAATAATACTAGTTAATATAAAAATATAATATAAAATAATATAATAATAATCATATAGCATTTGAACCATTATTTGAAACTTAATAAAATTGTTAAAATAATATCATATTACATACAAATTTCATAAACTACATTTCTACTATAGACATATATCTACTATAAAATATAATACTTAACCTAATATTAAAAAAGGTTTAATACTAATGCTATCGTTGATACCAGGTGGTCTAGTGGCAAAATATTTGCCACATACTTTCTTTCAACGCTAAAGACATTTTCCAGTCCCCTCCATATAAATGACTGGTAACCTGGTCAATTATAGCAAATTTAAACAAATGCTCTCCACCTTTATCTTGCATATGCCTATATAAAGCATTATTCTTATCCTGTACTTGTATTTTATAATAATGTTCATAGATACATTTTTTCAATTGCCTCTCTGTTTTACCTATGTAAAACGCAGGGCAGGCAGTACAGGTGGCAAGATATACCTTTTCTCAAGTATTTAATATATAAACGGGACAATTGTCAAGTTATCTGGTTCTGATGAAGACTGTGTTTTAGGCAGTTGAAAGCGCTTAACCTGTTGATGTGGATGTAACCTGTGGAAGATTTTATCACAATAAAAACCTGTGGATGTAACCTGTGGGAGTTTTTTTCACATTTTAAGTATTATTGTTCGACCTGTGGGAGTTTTTTTTGCATTTTAAGTATTATTGTTCGAGCTGTGTTGGGAGTCGTCCGAGTCTGATCTCCAGATCTTAATTTATTTATTTAGTTTGTGGTTTACTTTCAATGAGAATGGTATTATACCCCCTACTTCTAAAATCTCCCGTCATTCCTTCTATTTCTAATAAAAATGTTGCATCATTAGTACTTAGCCAACTGGTCCTCATAAATTGACTTTTAACCACTCCTCTATATAAATGTCTGGGGTGCATGCTGTATGAATGAAAATATCTTACAGTTTGCACATTTTTTCTTTGAATTGT
Source organism: Protopterus annectens (assembly GCF_019279795.1). Lineage (NCBI taxonomy): Eukaryota > Metazoa > Chordata > Ceratodontiformes > Protopteridae > Protopterus > Protopterus annectens. The sequence goes on along the minus strand of NC_056739.1, from coordinate 942,173,606 downwards.
AGTATCAAAATAAAGATCATTATGTGAAATGACAATATCTAAAAAGTTAATATTATCATATGAAAATTTAACATTAAAAACTAAAAATTGGGTAGAGGAGTGTAAGAAGTCAGCAAACACATTAAGACTATCTACATCTCCTTTCCATAGAAGGAATACATCATTTACAAAACACTTAAAAAATAAAAGGTGCTCATTTCTAAACATAGTCACATTATCACTATATATAAACCTTTCCTCACATCTAGTTAGAACTAGATTAGCATATGTGTTTGCCACTGGTGTGCCCATGGCTATACCCAGTCGTTGATAATAAAACTTCTTATTAAACATAAAGACATTGCTTTTCAATACAATCTCAAGCATACAGCGCAGCAATTCTATTTTTTAATGGTGGCAGATCACCATGAATACTCAAAAATTCTCTTATGGCTTCTAAGAAATAATTGTTAGGGATAACCGTAAATAAGGACTTAATGTCCATTGTCACCAATAGGACTTTATCAGGTTTATTAGCTAACAACCATTCTCTTAAACTACATAGAAAATCTCTGGTATCCCTAATATAACTACTACTAAATATCAACAAAGGGGCTAACTGTCTGTCTAAATATTTAGAAAGTGCAGTGGTAATCCAGCTTTTCCCCAAGACAATAGGCCTCATAGGTGGTTTAGTCAGACTTTTGTGAATTTTAGTGAAGCTATATGTAGTTGAAGTGACTGGGTTAGGTACATGTAGGAAATTATACATTTCAGGTGTTATTGAACCTTCCATGAGTAGATCATATAAATAGCCCTTAACCTTACTAATAACATTAATTATAAAAATCTTGTTGACTTCCAAAAAAGTACTAGTATCTGTTAAAAACTCATTCATCCATTCATTATATTGACAAGCATTCATTATGATGATCTTGCCATCCTTATCAGCTGCCACAAAGCCAAGCTCCAAAGACACCACAACACGAACTGGTTCCCCAAAAGACTGTTTATATAGTGCTTTCATCAGGTTGTATCCTATGACTTCTTCAGAATAAGTAAAAAATAGTACTGAACATATTTATGACTACAACTACAATCACATGATATAAAAACCTCCAATACCAAAACACTTTTAATTAAGACAGTCAATTATTAAATTAATCCATTAACCCCCACAAGAAAAACCCCTCAAATACAGTATGAATGCAGCCTTAAGTAACTAGGAATGCTGAAGTTGTCGTTGAGCCCTGGTGGAGTGTAGGCATTTACTTTTATCTGCCATAATAATTCTGTAAACTCCACCATATCAGCCCATGGCACCCACGTTGATCCTTTTTAATTCCTTCAATGACAAAAAACTTAAAACTATGTCCCGGACAAGCTTCTAAATGCCTAAAAAGGGCATTTCTAGTATTTTTGTTACTCATGTCCCTTACATGCTTAAATATTCATTATTTGAATTTCCTTATAGTTTTCCCTATATAATATCCTTCACATTGTGAACAAACTGCAGCATAAATCACTCCAGCAGAGTTACAATTATATAACCCATTTGGTACAATATTGTAGTGATTAATTTTGATGTTTTATGCTACCAATATATAGTTGCATTGTGTGCAGAAACCACAATTTTTAGTACCCACTCCCTAGGTCTAGATGCACCCTGCTCACCATTCCAGCATATCCTTAATCGTGGATCCCTTCTTATATACAATATATGGCTTATGCCCTAGTTTTTCAAATAGCCCATCTTGTGTTAAAAATACTTGCCAGTTTTTGTTCAAGATATTGTATATAAACCAGTGATCCACAGAGAGTCCAGTAATAAAGGAACAATGATAGTCCCTCTTAATAACAGGAACAAAATTCTCTGTGTTAGTTAAACTCACTCTGTCTATTACATTTAGCAATGGTGCAACTTTTGTGACCCTTATAAGCTGGTTTGATAATAACATCATTATTAGAACACAAACTAAACAATGCTTCATGTTCATCTTTACCCAAATTATAGAATTTGCTCACTTTTTTCATCTTAAAATATAATTCATACATTTCCTGTTCACACATGCTTAAAACAGTTTTTATCGTAGGGATATTACATGGTACAAATATACTAGACCATCTCAGAAAATCATTAGTACCAATAGTGTCATTTAACAACTTTAAATCCAAAGTCCTGGCAAACAGTCTTAATTCTGTTAGCATATCATTTAAATCTCCATTAGACGAAGGACTAAACAAAAGCCCTTTGTTTAACAGTTTGTATTCAGACACACCAAGGGCATAACTAGACAAATTAATCCCATTAGAGCTGATACAACTTAAGTCTTCCACTACAGTTGTGCTTCATTCCAGGCCCTACTAAGCCTACCTTGTTTTGTAATTTGTTCAAGATTTTCACAGTCTCTTCATCTTCTTTTCTAGTTCTCAAGCATTTCCGACTGTTGCTGCGACCTCTTACTCTTTCTCTTATCTGTATATGCTGATCGAGCTGAAAATGAACTGGAGCTAAAAAATTCTCTTTCAAAGCATTAGAGCTACTCGAATTAGAAGCATTACTCATTTGACAACTAGAGAATTACTTTGGTTATTACCAGATGCATCATTGATGTTATCCACTTGTGTAGAAACACTATCAAAGCTGTCTAAGTCACAAACAGCTTCACTACATTTAACCTAAGCAGACATTAAAGATAGAGATTGTGGAGAAGGTTACAAGCCATTAGTCTGTTGAGTATCACCAGAAGCATCAGGAGTGGTGGTCATACCTGCAGACAGTGATGTCATAGGTCTAATCTCTCTCAGCCAATGAAAAATGCTCTTAGATTTAAAATCATTTAGATCACGAAGCAACTTATGCTTCTTTAGTGCTATAAGTCCATCTTCATAGACCTTCAATTTCTCTAACATGGTATTATAACAAGCAGAGACAGAATTAAAGTCAGGAGACTAAACCAATTTATCTTTTAATGGCTCTATCTCTGAAGCTAATTCGGCTTTGTATTTCATAAAAAAGTCATTCATCAGCCGCATATAGTTGGCGGCAAATTTCAAATTAAGTTCTTGCCATTTTAGAAACAAACTTGTACTTATTCCCAAAGGTCGGTGTTTTCATAATCCTAAGCCCTTAGGGACAACACACAATTCAAGATACACACAAAAGCTTAACCTTAGTGACTACAGCTTCTTATATTGTTCAGTTTTTACCTGAAGCACTTTAACGATCTTATATAACTCATTTGCTTCTAAATTATTAGCATCAGTTATTGCAATCCCAATAGAATCAAAAGTACTTAAAAATAAGCATGGTGCTTTATGAGTTCACTTTAGCTGTGTATGTATATTCTATAAAGTTTTTAGCATTTCTTGTATATTTTTATTTTTTTATATATCTTTATGCATTATGATATGTCTGGGATGCGATTAGTTGATTAGTTATTTAGTTAATTATTTAATTAATCGATATTTTATGTGATTATATGGTGCTTTTACTTTGATTGGCAGACTTTTATATAAAAGGAGAGGATATTCAGTGTCTTGTATGCATTTGAAAAAGAGTTTTATACTCGCAAGCTTATGCATTTTCATCTGTGTTGTTCCTTAATAAAGTGTTCATTTGAGTGTTGGACTTCTGATTTCTTCCTGCTATCGAGTGTTTATTCCTGCCTTGAGGTTCTTTAGCAGTTTGGAGAGATTTTTTTGCTGTAAATGTCAGTGTCTGTTAGGAAGTAGAGAGTAAAAGCTGATCCGCAGTATGTCAGTGGAGGAGGGTTTACAGACTATAAGGCTCTTTCTTACAAACTAGGGCACAGAAGCACTTGTCTTCAAATTAGTCACTGTGCAGGCTAAAATACACGCAGAAAAGACTGGCTTCCTAACACTTACTTAAAGCACAAGGGCAGAGGTGGTACAATGTTTGTCCAAAATAAATGGTGGGTGGAATGAGTGGAATCGGACTGCCTTAGGGTACGCCTGCTGAGTATATACTTTAGTCACTATGAATTTCCCAGTATATTTCGTCCTCAGATGACATATCTCATTATCTTGTAGGGAAGCTGTTGCCTCATTAAACTTTTTAAATACTTGCAGACAATCCTAGAGTATTATCTTCAGTCTAGAGGAGTAAAGTGTAAGCCTTTATTTTCTATTCTTGGTGTATGGAACTTAAGGGACTTAATTTTTTTTCCACAAGCTATGTTGGAGTAGTCATTATAAAAATGGATTCTTTAATCCAGTTAACTGATTCCTTCTTAGGACAGGGCAGTCTGGGGACCATCTCTATTTTTGTATATTTGAGAACAACTTCTGTGACTGGAATGTTGGGGGAGTAGTGCAACTGAACAATGTGCCCTCTCTGATATCAGCTTTCTTCTGGAGTCTAGATCCACTGTGGTTGAAATCTAGACTTGCAGAAATCACAGGAAGTTATTCTGTAGTGCTTCATCCTACAGCTTTGGGGTTCACTCATATTTATACCAACGCCTAATCATCAGCTGTCCTGCTTAAGGTGTGAGTGTAGTCCATGAGAAATGACATCTAGGGTTTAGCTTGCCAAGCTGAGGGAGATCTGCTAATACTGGTGTTAAGACAGAAAGTAAGGTCCAACCTTTCACCATCACCAGACTTTATTTCTTGATTATAAATCTTCATAGCTGCTTTGAAGGAATCAATTGATACAGTGTACTTATTAAGAGTCATATAGATATGGAAAGTATATTTATTTTTTTTAGCATAGCCATTTGCCATCCATATCAGCAGGAAGCATGGGAAAAGACAGGTTCATCTCAAGTTGCTCAGATATTCAACACTGGATTCAAACATAACCCAGTAATTTTTTAACTGCAATTTACTTTTCCTTTGTAGCTTTTGGGGAGGCATGAAGCTTGAAGTTGGAGCTGTCTCTATACTCTGCTAAAATAACCTAAATATAGCCCGGCAGTCTCAGAACTGCAGCTGAAATGGTAGGACACAGACAGGAAATACAACTATAGTTTGAAATAGTTTACTTGTCTATTTTGACATTTTAATATTCTTTAATTTTGGAACAGTTCTGGGTGAAGACACACTTCACTGCATAAATACAAGCATCTGGCATATCACTAACATGACTCCATGACTAATGATTGCTACATTAACAATCAACACTCAGCAGTGCAATTGATCAATATTGAACTGACAGAGAAAATTAAAACTCAGCCTTAAATTGGTTTGCCCAGCCCATATTGGCTATTATTTCAGCTATATGGCCTTTGGCTTTATTGGTTTGAATGTACCCCTGACGAATTCAAAAGTAAAGAGTCATGGGCATTCAGAAGCAGTGCACGTAAAATATTATATGTCCTTAAGGGGTCATTTGCATAAATCCCATGGGCCTGCACTACTGGAGGTTTAAGGAATTACACCATAAAGACTCTAGATTAGCTAAAGTTTTTTTTGTAGTTTTTACTAAAAGCAAATCTAACAAATCATAGATCTCTGTTCATGCAGCAGAGTGCTGATAAATATTTGGTAAGCAAGTGTGACATGCTATTCAAAAATAAAATTATATGTTCTACATTTTGAAATAATGCTGTGCAAGTTACACTGATCTGGTGCAGCTTTAGAATTAGTATTTTTAGAAGCAGGATGGTGTATCCAATACCTTGCTGGTCATAAACAGAATGAAGGCATTTCACAGTAGAGTCAAATAATCTAAGAGCCTTCAAAGAAAATGCATGTAACTTGCCCTTAAGGCTTTCTTATGTATTGTCAAAATAAAAGATGTTATGATCCACTATAGACTGCGCTCACATTCAAGTCAACTACAGACACAATGTGATAAGATAATCACTTTACAAATGCCCAAATTACCAAACATGGTCTTGACTGTCATCATTGTTAACTTTTATGATCAAACAGATAGCAATAACTGTCGTCTTGTTAGCATTGATGACTACAATTGACTCCTTTCTGAGGACAGCATGTCTTCTACATTAAATATTTTCATCATCTATTTCCTAGACAAAGAATTCTTAACCTTTGACATTTTAAAATAATATCGTACAACAGCCCATCAGTTATCAGTAAACATTTCAAACAAAAGTGTCAAGGCCTGGCCATGCAGAACGTGAAGTTAGTGTCTGTATGGTTACAGGCTAAGTGTTAACTGACATGAAGAATGTTGACAATGCAATCAATTTAGTCATGTCCAAGTGGATGCTTTGGAAACAAGAGGCCATTGTCATACTGAGATGTTTGTTCCATCCTACTACCGATACTGCCCACTGTTGTTCTATGGATCAAGGGCAGCATTAGAACTAAGATCCATGTCCTGAATGAAACAAAACATGGCTATGAAGAAAAAGAGTTTGCAAAAATATATAATTTGCTGACAAAGCAAAGCATGCAAAAAAGCATGTATTTTATTACAACCAAATAGTCTGGACAGAAGAGACTGTACAAAATTGAGAAAAATAAAAGCATCTGTGATTGCACCCACTGATGGAAGATAACATCTTCAAGTTACTGTTCTTTTCTTAAATCTTATCTGTCAATATGGATCTGAACAATGGACAAGATGTTCACTATCATAGCTGAAATAATATTTCTGTACCAGTTAATAAAATCTGAGGGAGTGCACCCCTGAGATCTTAAGTAAAATGCTGAAATCCTTTAAACGACTATTAACAAATCTTCATAACTGGCAGATTATGTATACAAAACACTGTTATGGTTTCAAGATGGATGTTCTTTTGTTTTTTTCAGTAACAAAAAATGACATTTATAAATGAGTATTCCACATCCCAAAGATTTTGAGTAGGTGGTCTTGAAAAGAGACACTGCCTGTACATGTGCATCTGATGTAGAAGAAAGGCTTGGAAATCTACTTTTGCTTCCTACTTGCCTAGAAGACTCTAAAGATTGTTGTAGGTATCAACAAGGTTACTATAGGATTTGTCTTTGACTCGTATGCAAGAAAGTAGAATGCAGTGTCACTAATCACAGGTGCAAGAATAACCAAAAGCAATCACTAAATCTAGGATTTACTTATATCAAATATGATGTTTCAATAATTTGTTTCATTCTCAGCCACATTTTTCTTTAAATGTGAAAATATATGAACTGTCTTGATGGGTACTGCAATTAGTGCACAAAAGAGGGTTGTAATGTCTGACAGTGCAAATCAGGTGATTCAGTAAAACAACAGCCCATCCAAGACCTGCATGAGTCACAGATCTGTGGATGATGTTCTCCTTGGAGACAGTTGGCATGCAAAAGGCTAGTTACATAACTGAGGGGTGTCTGTTAAAGAATCACACTGCTGGAAAACTGAAGCAAATGTGTTCTTCTCATAGTGAATTCTGATTTATAACTTATTCATACTCCTCTTTGGACATGCATCCCTGCAAATATTTATGATCAGCCATATCCTGAGCAGCTTGATGAGACACATGGTTAGAAATGTAACTATCTGCCAGTTAAAGCAGATGTTGTTTGCTCTTATGGTGTTCTTTTTTTTCCAAAAGTGGTGGGTTCTGACTGGAGTTGTGAAAATGCATTTAGTGCTGCCATTCTACATGAATTATTGGGTTAATTAAATCAACCTTTTGAAAATAAAGAAATTGCTCTATCATAATTATTAATACTGTAGTGAGCACAGTACACAAAGTACCCTTATGATGTCATTTATTAATACTGCAGTGAGCACAGTACACAAAGTACCCCTGTGATGCAATTTATTAATACTATAGTGAGCACAGTACACATAGTACCCCTATGATGTCATTTCAAACTCTCATCTTTTGTATGGTGCTTGTGGCATAAATTATCCATCCATTCATCTCTTCACAATGAGAAAAGCACCTTCATGTCTGGAAAAGTATTACAGATATGAATGACATCACAAGATAATTTCATCAGCCAAATAACGCTTCTGAGCAAGAAGACATCATTTAGGTGGCAGTCTGTGAAGGTGACCTTTTCTTTTCTTCACGTCACCTTTGACAAATGTGTTTCTGCTCAGAAAAATTAAAATGCAGTGCTAGCATCTGTGTTGTTAATGAATTTATACAAGTTTATCAATTATGGCCCTGCTTGTTTTAGGGCATGGACACAATTTAGTACTGATAAATAGTAGCAAGACCTTTTAATTGTGTCTACTGATAGGTATATATGGCTATGCATCCAATGGTACCTGTGATCGCTTGTCTAGTTTTACTTCTATGTAATGACTCACCATTTAAATGGACCCCTTCATTCGGAATGACTTAATAAGTCTTTATTGGCTGATTTGATTGCCACACTATTAATATCTATTTATCCTGTAATCAACAAGTCAACATGTCAGTAATGAACAGAATATAGTCATGTACTTTATGTACTGTCTTTCCTTAATCTACCTCATCTATGCCTTGATGTTTGCCCTTTTCTTTTCTCCATTTCTGTGGTTATCCTATCCCAGTGTTTAACATCCTCCCTGAGCCATGACTCTGCCATTTTATTTTAAATCACCTAATTTCTAGACTCTGAGGCATGTGGCCATGTTATCCCTACTCAACACTGTTCTTATGCTGTTAACTGTGCCAACTGATTTATATGTGAGTGGAGAGTGTTCCTCTATTTTCCTTATTTCCTACTAAATAATATCCCAATTTCCCTAGTATCTTCATTCACTTCTTTTATAACTGTTTGCTTCCTTGGGGAAGCATACTCCCCAACTTCTCTTTTCATTTTACTTTACTCTAAGCCTTGAACCATCTTCAATTCCTTTTGCTATGATGTACCAGTCAGTATTATGGTGAACCCCATCCTTTGTGTACAGGCTCAACTCTTGTGGGACAGCTTCAATTTGTGATTTTTATCTGTTGCAACCTGTGATGGAATCACTGTGGAACATTCCACACAATACTGTCCTTAGAACAGGATATGGCACAACTATATTTGCAGGACTATGTGGTCTGATACAACTTAATTAAACCTGCAATATATATGCATCTATTTTACACCTGATATGTAATTAATGTCAGGAATGGTATCAAGCACATTTGCTTTGTGTTGTTAGTTGTGCCCCTGCTATACCTGTGACTGAAATAGACCCTAACTCTGCTGTTTGGAAGTTTTATAGGAGTCTAGCTTCCCATGCCCAACAAACTGTAAACCATAATCAGACAGTACAGATGTTGAAAATCTCAGATGGTTCCAGTATTTAGTGGTCAGAACATCAACAAGCAATAAGCCACCTTCCTTAATGTTATCCTTTGTATATTTTCAAGACATTAGTATTGCTTTTCAAAGACCTCAACAAACATTGGATACTGCTTATTAGGATGATAAAACCATAAAGTCCTTTTCACCAGTGCATCATCTAATGATGAGAAAGAACAAATATGCTGAAAGATTATGACATTCTTTAGGGAGGTATGAGCACTTTTAAGGCAAGATTTTTCCCACACATTTCCTTTAGAACTGACCAATTATCCTTCACAAATAGTAGTGCCACAACTTTGTTTTTTTGTAAATTATTTTGGAATAATGTTGATCCACTGAAGGAATGCTGAGTGAGTCACAAAGCCAAGACAATAACTTACCAAAAGCTACTTTCAGTGAATCTAAAATTAGGAAACTTCATAGCATGCTGCATGTGGCGGGACATCCCTACTCCACCCAAATTCTTATATAAACCAGCTCCATGATGACACAGCAATGGGTAAAAGGTGATGAAAGTGTCTTCCAGTGAATTAACTTTGCCTCAGTAGTACCTGCTGAAAATTGTTTGAACAACTGACAGGGTTTTTAGACTAAAACATAGAAGGAGACCTATGCAAACTACTGAAGCAAACTATTTCTCAATTTCCTTTTCACAACTTTATGCAAACAGGTGTGCAATCCCTCTACCATTACAGGAAAAACCATGACTTCTTTTAAAGGGTTGAATCTTAGGTTACTATCTCCTGTATTTTCCCAAAAGCCGGTTTCTCCATGTTATCTAGCTCTTTCTTTTACACAGTTTGGCATCTAACCACTCCCATCCATGCACTATTGTTGTCCTAACTTAGTGGGTCTCTTCTGCAACCTAATTACCTTCACTTCATCCTGCTGTGAACTACAGCAAACATAATGATGGGTATTCAGTTTCACATGGTAAAATTGAAAAAAAGTCAGTTTGCAAAAAGGTACAGTGCAGGCAAAACAGTGCCTCATTCCTAATTTATTTTTATTTATTTGACATTTTTTAGCATGGTTGGTCCAGCTGGATAGAGACCCTTTTTACAGAGGAGATCTGAGGAGAAAAGCTCCAACATTACAGAAATAGTAATTAACAATTGTGAATTTATACAATAGAAAACAATGGCAAAAACAACACGAAATAGCTTACAGTACAGTAACAAGGTAAAGTACTTTTAGTCTTGTGAGACAAGTAAATTACTTTTTTAGTCTTGTGAGACAAGTAAATTACTTTTTTTCCTGTGAGAAAATAATATTAAGGTAAATTTAAAATGTACATAGTTTGAATTTGCTAAAGGTGAGAGAGCCGAAGAACTGCCTAACGCAATAGGAATATTAGAGTACAGATAGTTGTTAGCCAAGTTAGTAAGATAGCTGAATTGAGGGGGGGGGGTATAGAGTACAGAGTAAATATCCTGATTACACGCCTTATTTATCTTTGCATCCATCCCCATAGTGGCCAAACCATATGCCAGTCTACCTAATATCCCAACATGTATGATCTGTGATCATTTATAGTTTTATATACGTTTGGTCATATTCCATATATGGCCATCCCAATGCAGCTGGTATGCCTTATGAAAGATTAGTTGATAAACTATGATAGTTTGGGTATCCTGGTACTATTTTATTATATGTAAGGTAATAGGTATGTGAGAGTCAGTGATAAGCAACCCCACTTATTTGTCATCCACCATTCTCAGAGGCACCGGAAGCTGTTGAAGACTGGGGGAGGGGGGTGGAGGGTGAGAGGGTCACTTAGTGATCTAAAAAGGGCAATTTTTTAAAACTATTTACTACCAAAACGTAAGTTCATTTGGAGGACATTTTAAGCTTAGCCTATTTCCCTTTTGGTGCTTGAATTAACATTTCCTGATTGGTCTTACCTATCCCATGGCTGTTAAATGTATATTAGCCATAGTGAGAATAAATGTGATCTTACTATAGATAATTTGAGGGGACCCATGTAAGGGATGCAGCATTTACGAACTGCCTCTATCTATTAATGGCATGAGGGCCAATCCTGGAGTACATTTTTAATTAACCATCTTTAGATTCAAGTTGCATTTGAATATGGACAGGAATGAACTTTGTTTTACTTGAATGGATAGTCTGTTCTGGAACAGTGGTAGCCTCTGTGATATATATCCATCTCTCCACAACATTCAGTTTAGATACCAGGACTGAGTATTTCTGATGCCATTTGACTTGCTGATGTTCAGTAGGTCCATCTGTATTAGATCAGAAGATGCCATGTATGCCAGACAAGTCACCTCTAAGCACTCTGTAGGATACTGAGTATAGTGATAAATCTTTGACGTGGTCCATGCAAGACCTATTGTTTAGGACTTGTATCCTTTTAGTAAGGTATCTCTGTGGGTATTCCAATTGCTGCATGGGTCTGGACAGATACATGCCAAAGTAGGCATTATACAAAATGATTGACCTAATGATGGCTTTGTAACGGGGGACAATAACATCTCTAGATCTAGTCACAATCAATTTGTTTATAAGCTGTGCAATACAGAAGGACTTTCTTATGACTCTGGGCACGCATTGGTCAAAAGTTGGGTTACTGTACACACAAGTTACCAAATGCCAAACAACTGAGTCAGTTCTCAGGGGGCATTGTCAATTTGGCAGTTGCCTGGAGTAGATGACTTCCCAAATTATATGATATTGTATTTCTTGGAGTTTAGTTTAAATTCATGATTCTGGTACCAGTTATTGCTTTTGACAAACCTTCCTGCATGATGGTTAAGTCATTTGGGGATTCAATAACTGCTCCTAGCTTGCACTCATCTCAAACTTAGTCAGCCAAAGCCCTTTGATATTTCCTTTTACTTTTGAGATGTATGTGCCAAACAGAAAATGTCTCAGCACCGAACCCTGAGGGACTCCATTGATGACTGGTCTCTTCCCCTATTTTGATCTCCTGCATCCTGTGAGCAAGCATACATGTACGCATCCTTTGATTCACCTTTCTGATTGTATTAACCTGATTGTATTAAATTATATTCCTTGTATACTACATTACCACTTGTTAGAATGTGTTTTAAATTTGTAGTTTGGAACAGTCTTCTAGTAAGGAATGAAGCAAAATATATGAACCGATAATGACAAAACTACCCATTTTAGAACATTTCAACCATAAAAGGCCACTCAAACTTCTGTCATTATAACCCACCAATATCAGTAAATATGCAAAATCTCTGCAGAAGTAAGTCATCTAAATAATTTCACATTAAAGGGATCTGCAATTAATGAAGAGGTTGCTGCTAGCAAACTATTTGTAGATGAAACAATGACATATAAAATGAAGTGCCTGTTCCCCTTGAAGAATAAATTGCCTATGCTACATTAAAAATTATATGCTAGTAATTTGGCAATCGGGAATGGATGGGAAACTAACAACAGAAACATAGCTACTAGTTAACTCCTCCAAAGGAGGACATTCATAGCACTGCAGCATCCACTTTCTTTAAATTACAACACAGTACCAGCGATCCAGATGCATACTGTGGGAAAAGAACCCACAGCCTTTTGCATCAAAAGGCAAGTATACTACCTGTTGTACTACTAACGCTGCACATGACCTGGCATAAGTAGCACTAAACTTCTCTTCCCCTGAAGCTCTTAACTCCTTGTAAAATCCACTTGACACAACTAAATCTCTCAACTTCGCAGCACAAGAAATCTGGAAAAAGCCAACATTTATTGGGGGGGTGACAAAGGCCCAAAACCAGGGACAGATTTTAAATATTGCTTGTATAATCTTAGAAAGTTGCTAAAATAAAGTGTTATGTGTTACCATGTGTTTCCTGAAAGATAGGAAGACTGAAATTTAAAGGGCTATCATTCTTTAGTGAATTCAGTTCTCACTGATTTGCCAGAAAACCACAAATTTTAAGAGGAGCAGACCAAAAGTATGAGCCAAATATTCTGTGAAAATCTGGACAGTTGAGAGCTATGGACTCAACTCTGTGAATCACAGTGATGGTATGGGTAAAGAATTCAGGCTGATGCTCCTTGTACCTAAGGTACAGGGTTTGAGCCTGAGTAACACTAACCACCAGGTATACTTAACTGGGGCATTTCATACACACACACACACACACACACACACACACACACACACACACACACACACACACACACATATGGGAGCAGCATAACTCCTGCAAATAAAGAACAAAACTCTCCTTACTGGCATGACTCTGGCTCTGGCAGCACCAACAGAACAGTGGCAGCATAACTTCTGTAACGCAGAGCAATAAGATAACAAAAATGGGTAGTTTAGTTAGTTTAACTTCCGCACATGAATCCATGTTATCCTGGAGACTCCACTTCATTAATTTTTCCTGACAGGTCTTGCAGCTGTAAAAGTGTGTGGGGGGTTCCCCCTTCCCCTGGCTCTATGGTTCCGGCACCCATGAGCATTCTTTTGTACATACTAGTTTATCTATGTTTGTAATTGTGACTTTTATCTAGGAATCTTCTTTGTGAAGTATTGCTTGGCTGACTCTTCATCCAACATGGCAAAGATATCAATGCATCCAGTTTTTTCCTGCCTTTCAGTGATCTGCATGGGTATATGGATACCTAGTTGCTCCCTTTCCCTCTTTATAGAATTCAGCTATCTTCATATGTGACCCATCCTCTTGCTTCTGTGCATCCTGCTTTCTCCCTGAATTCCCACAATGCATCACATTCACCTCTCTACAGTGTCCTCCACATTGCCTTACAGGCTGATGTAGCCTAAGCCAGACTTCAGCAAAAATAGCTCCTGATTATGCTTAGCATTGTTATTTCATACAGTACCTTCCACTGCTGGTTCTGCTGTAACCACAACAAACTCTGATGCAGCTTATATAATCTGACTGTTTTGCTGCCTTCTTTCTGCCTTTATATCTCTGTTATGCCATATGTTATGCCTCATTTATGGCATTTAACATACTTCCATAAGCCTTTGGTCATATTCCATTAAGTTTTGGTCATATTCCATATACAACTGTCCCAATGCAGTTGTTGTAAAACCTTTGCTGATCTTCTCATGCTGACTTGCCTGCAGTGTCAGTCTGTACTGAGGAATTATTTCCTGCAATGGCTTTGGTGTGACTAATACCTTCTAAGGCCTGTGACATATATCATATATTATTACAACCATTGCTTTAACTGTCTGCCCTGCTGTCTGTCATTTAGAATGAAATCAGTTTGGATCAGTACATCTTCTATTACTTGATTTTTATCCTTCTTGCTATCCACATCCTTTGAAATTAGAGGCATGTGTGTTACTAAAAATCTGAGAGCTAAATATGCATATGGGCTTGTAACATGCATGCATCCATAGTGACCTAAAGCAAGCTGACCGTATCTTAAGTTTATGATGTGCTTACAGAACTAGAACATTAAGGCAATGCCCTCCATTTGGTGAAACTGAAACAGATCTGCTCTAATACTTCAAGACTGTAAACATATTTTCAAATAGCAGTAGTGTTGATACTTATAAAATATTATTTGTTTTGCTAATACAATGTTAGACTTAAAACTTCATTCCTTTCATTTCAACAAATGTCACTTGGTCCTCTGTTATTTACTTATTTTATAACATTTATCAAAATACCTCTGAATGAATGAATGAATGAATGAATGAATGAATGAATGCAAGGGAAAGAATAATATTTCTTAATGTTACCATGTTTTCCCGCAAGTTTTAAATGCTGTTTGCACACTTTGGTACTAATTAGGCTACCATTTTCATTTTAATTCCTGAGAAAAGTCCTGCTCTTTTTATTTTATTATATTGTATTTAGAGTCAAGCAATGCAGCTTCTTACAGTATATTTTTTCATATCAATCTAGAGTACTTGTCCCACTTTGTGAGCACTTTCCAACCATCCCAGAACTTGCCAAGAAGTCTTGTCACCACACTCTCTTTAAGGAAAATAAAATAATTGATATCTTACTGATCTTAGTAAGAGTAAGTTGTTCTACACATAGCTTTTCACAGAGGTCACCGTGTTTATTTGAAATAGTTTAAGTTAAGGACGTCATATGGATTTTATAGTTAACACTGACTGTATGAAAAAATTACTCAAACAACTATATGGTATTGGAAGGCAAAAGTCTCTTTCAAACCCAAAGTAATGGTAGCTTGTTTTACTTCACTCATTTTTTATTTATTTTCTTTTAATCCACAGATGCAGCAACATGCAGGTTATACATAATTTAAAATACATACATACATACATAAAAATCTGACAAGGAGGTGTAACAGATTTTCACGAACTGTCAAGAATCATTATGTTCAAGAAAATAGTTTTATAAGGAAATCTGAATAAAGCATGTATCTACATGCCAGTTGTATGATGTGTGGAAATGACTTTTGGCAGCAAATAACTGTTACAGAATCATGACTAGTAAACTGTTTCGATCAGTGTTATACAGCAGTATGTGTTACATACACAGAAAGAAAATATGCAGCAAATTTTCAAATATTTTCCTGATTTAAATCCAAAAACATGATTTTTATTTGCATTATCCCTGCCTGTGAAGCAAGGCTATGATGCATGATTTTTTTAAGCTAGGCACTACTTTTTGAATTTATGCAGAACACTGACATGTTCTAGATTCATTACAGTACATTCCGATCTATGTATATCCATCTTAATTAATAAGACTATGCTAAGATGAAAAAGAAGAGAACTGAGCTATGATGACACCTACATCACATTTAGTTACTGATTTCCATAGTCAGTAGCTAGTAAGAAGAGGTGTATAAGTTATTACTAAGTCAGAGAATAGACTGATAGCATCATTACTGTAAATATCCCATCTGGCAAACAGTCAGAATCTGGGCATGATTTAGGTCTGGTTGAAATACAATATTAGTAAAGCCTGTGATGATCAGTGACTGAGCTGTAAGATGTTTCCACTTTAATCTGCCTTAATCGGAAACCAAACTATTTATAGTGAAGCTACTGAAATGATAAATGGGAAAACCTATGTAAGTACTGCATATCTAAAAGTTTTCATGTGAATTTTCAGTACGCAGAGGAGATACTCTCTTTTTTCTGTATACTCAAAGTTTTAGAATTTTCAGGTAACTCCATTTATTATTATTATTATTATTATTATTATTAATATTATTATTGACTATGCATATAGATTTATGTAAAATATTGCTCTACAGGCCATACTCTCAAGATAATCCTAAACTGTAGGCAGCATACTGCACTCCCTTATACTGTATAGCAAAATTCTGTAGAACCCAATAATATGAACCTTGGAAGACTTGTTATTTATAATGAAGCATGAAAAAACTCAGACTTATTGAACAGGTTGACTGAAAAACATTATATTAAAATTAAGAATATTACACTACAAAAATATGGACTTCTGAACAGAATAAAAAAGAACAAAAAATAAATATTTAAAGTCATCTTGACATTAGATAATATAAAAATCTATTACAAATCTATGCATACTAATGTCACATACAGCTGCTGCATTCAGATCAGTTGTACCTACAACACAGCTTTTCATTTTCTACCATATTCTTCTTCTTGCTTCATTACTTTTTGCTAGTGTGTCTCATGAGGAATTGTGAAGTTAAAGCCATTTAAAGATGAAGAAAACCGATAACGTTAGGCATGCTAGTGTCTATTTCTTAAAAAAAGTTTCCAGAGGAATCAGGTTATCTAACTGAACATGTATTAATGGTGTTGCTAAACAATTATAAGTTGATCTGTTATACTAGAACATTCTGCAGCACCACAACAGTTGTCTACATGTATTAGTGACAGCAGCAATTTGTTTCACAGCAGCCCTTCTAAAGTTTGTAGTGACCCCTGTATTACAGCATCACTAGTTAATGACACATATGTACATACTGCCAAGATATCAACATCACTTTTACTGAAGTTATTATATAAATGTTCAGTATGAGCAGTCACTGAGATTCAGAAACATGGTGAGTACATTACTGGCATCTCAACCAGTATTTACATATTGTGATATTAAGCTTATTACAGATTAATGTTGTGAAATAACTGTCAGACTAGCATCTTATTTTAAATTCTGCCTGTGGCCAGAGCAGGGCCTGTGGTAAGAGCATATACCCTGTTATTGTAGCTACAGTATAGAGTGAGAAACATTTGTGATCTTAGCATGTATAAGCACCTCAGTGTGGCTGAGGGCATTTATGCATTCACAGATGCAACAATATGGAAAAGGCAGCTAGCAGCCTTAAAAGGATAGTGGACTGTGGTTTCATTTAATTATTGACAAAACTGACATTTATAAAAAAAAAAGGTGGGGAAGATATATCTATCTATCTCTCTCTCTCTATATATATATATCACACACACACACACATATATATATATATATATATATATATATATATATATATATATATATATATGTGTGTGTGTGTGTATGTGTGTGTGTGTGTGTGTGTATTATATATATATATATATATATATATATATATATATATATATAGAGAGAGAGAGAAAGAGAGAGAGATCTTGTGGATCTTGTGACAGGTGCTCATTTTACATATAGCAAGAAGGTAAGGTGTGGAAGAAAGTAAGGAAAATTGATGGAAAGGAAGAAGGTTGTTGTGGATAACAGGGGCACATGAATGGATATAGAAGACAGACACAACTGGTGGAGGAGGTCCTAACACTGAGAAATGGAGAACACAGTGGAGAATGAGAGATTAGACAAATAGGGAAGGCACTGAACAATGGCAGGCATAGACACAAAAGTGAGTGGAGCACAGGGTTGGGGATGACAGTGGGTTATACCAGCAGTATCACCTTGCATGTCAGGCCCCTAGTGGGACACCAGAGCACATCTTAGGCCCCATCACAACTGTACCCTAACTCTGATAGTAGTGCCAGCCAGGGATGTGACTAGTTAGCCAGAATGTTGCTGCAGGCATTGAGTCAAAAGTACATCAGCTTCCCAACCACTTCAGCTAGCTGTCTGCTCCTTATGGTACCTCGACCCTGAATGAACCACAGTGGTTTGGCCAGTGAAGTCCATACAGGGGCAGGGCTTGAAGGCCAATTAGCTTACTCTACCACAGGCATATCTTGGGAGGTTGCACTGGCCACCTGGTCTTGTAACGGTGGAGGTGGTGCTGGATGTGGGGGACTGGGGTCCATGGTGGGACCACAAGTAGTGCTATAAAAAAATGGAAAACAAAAGGACAGAAGCAACAAAACAAGCATAAAATAAATTTGATAAACAGATATGTTAGATGTAAAGCAGTATAAAGAGGATAGGGGAAAGAAATGTAAGCATACAATGAAGTACATTACTACATAACAATCAACATGTATTTTTACAACTGAACCTGAATTAGCCTGAAGATAAACCTTCGGTGATAGCAACAGGTTTATGCTACAAAGAGAAAAACTTGTAACTTGAATTGTGTCTCAGAGGTGTAACTAGTTATTTTTGTGCCCAGTGCCTTTGCCCAGTATGGCATCCTTTGCGCCATCTAGCTACGCCTCTGTAATCCTCCCATGATGCAATGTATATGTTGTATCTAGATGTAAGGAAAGCACATCTTGTCGCAATAGAAAAAAGAACATTTCTATGATGATCCACAAAAGGAAAATGTGCTGCCTGTTGCACCACCATGTTAGCATTGTTATTGACAAAAATATGTTATTGCCCAGTGAATGTGTGTGTTGTAAGTAATGTTTCATACAATCATCTGTGGAAATATTTATGTATACATGCATATGTCTTTTTCTATGTATAATAAGTTATCCCACTTCTTATATGCACCTCCCTGAAAGTCAGTCAGCCTGGGCCTCACAGAGTTCTCAGTCTCACAATGGCAGTTTTTGTGCCTCCCTCCTAATGCTTTAATGTACTCTGCTTTATGCAGATGGAATGAGAGCACCTGCTGTGGGAATAGAAGATGGAACTTACCTGCTGGTAACCATGAAAAGTAAGTATATTACCTGTTTAATCATCATAGCAATTGTAATACTGCCAAACATCCACCAACACTTATACTAACAAACCACTAAAATAACTAAAAAAGGACATGTAGACTGACTGATTCAGAGATGTTTATGAGTGGGATCCATATTGACATAATCAACACACTCAGAGGTCTGCATTAGCACAATATAAAGTCACGCATCTTCAGAGATCCTTATGCTATGGAAGAAGATAAGGACTGAACAGGCTTCGCCTGTTGAGAATAATCATCACAGTGAAAAGTGAATTTCTGTTTGCAGAATGCATGAGCAACATATTCCTGATTAGGTTATAAAGGTTAATGTCAGGCATACCTATGTAAATTAAGTGCTCCTCTTAAAGGAGTCAAGAATCACTGCATTATGATAGGAAGAGCCACAGATATACCTTATTTGTAGAATGCATACTGCTGTATATAGCAGTGACATGGTACTGCTACTGTAAGATTATACTAGTATAGCATTATCCTATATGGTAATGTGCACATGGGTGGTTTGTGTTTCTTGACGGAGAACACAGCAGGTATTACCTGTGATGTCTCCATGGAAAGGCATGTGTCAGGATGTGCACAAGAAAGTACTGTGGTGTGAACAGAGGGGCTGATGTCAGACAGGTTGCAGCTTCTATGTGTGTGTTGTGGGGGTAGGATAAAATGCTTGCACTGGTGACAGTGTGCCTGTTAGAGATTGAAGGCTATAATGTACATACCTATGTAAACAATTAACCTTCCATATTGAGTGCACAAAAACAGTGGTTTACTGTACATAGAGTAGGTGGATAAACAGTCTATAGCAGCATGGTCACATGGTATATTTTTATACATGCAGTGATATGCCTGGCAAGGGAAGGAGTCAGAAGGCCAAAGTTTTTGCTGAGGGGCAGACTAGAAAAAACAAGTTCTTGGGCACAGAGAGTGAGTTGGCTCTGCAGGCCTTCTGTTTCCATGGGCAGAGAGCTGCCAAGTGATGCTACCATGAATGTGCTTGGTCATATCTAGCAGATGACATCAATGCTGTGGGTGTGTAAGTTAGATGCACAATCATTGACATTACCTGAGATGCTGAAAACTGAGCCTTCAGCCTTGCAGTGGAAGATAGGGTAACTAAAACATAGGTTGACAAATGGGAGAATGCAGTTCTTACAGTCCTACTGAGTGGTTTTTGACTGAAGAGCAGAGTTGTAACATGCACCAAGAATATCTACTCCTTTTATGACTGCACATCTCACTAACGCTGTGTGCTTTGGCTACTTTAAGAACATCATGTGTAAACTTTCATGGGCAGATGCACTAGGTAAGGTACTGTCCAGTATTACTGGTCAGCATTACAGCATTTAATCTGCATTGGGGTTAAGGTACATGTACTTGGTAATAGTAATGCTGGGCTTTGTGCTTTGTTGAGTTCACAGGTGATTCTCCATCTAGTACCACCAGTTTGGAATTTCCCCTGACTAATGATAGAGAATTGGCTGAATCTGATGTAAATGGCAATGAACAGCTGGCATGGTCAGAGAGATCAATGTCTGCATTGGACTAAGGGAATGTGGAGACAACACCCCCTATCCAGGCCATGGACACAGCCTCTGTGCATATGGACACTGAAGAAACACATACCACAGAGAGAGGACACATTAATGTGGAAACTCACAGTCAGGACAGTGTTTATCCCACTACCACACAGGCATCAATGTCTGCCACAAGCCCCATAGAGTAAGGAGGTCACCACATGTGTATACTTACTGGTACATATGGAAGGTATGGGTACTGCCCCCTTGAACTAGATATGTCAATGGGTGTGACCCAACAAATGTGAAGTGCCATTATGGAAGCACAGGCTGGTGCCATCAAAGCCTTTGCTAAGAAGATGTAGATTATGCAGAGTGCGCTGGATAACCTCCAGGAGAGCATGTCCCATATGTGTGTAATTTATGAAAGAGCTGGTCACATACTGGTACAAGGTAGATTCTCCCTGGCTGGCATACTGTAAAGCAGGCATGGTCCATAAAGCTGATCCACCTCTTCTTCCATTGGATGGCAGCCATTCTGGACGACCAAGATAATGGTCATTCCAGCACTTCCACAGCAACATCAGGAGTGGTGGTGCCTATGGACAGAAACGGGCATCTCTGAGGTTGTGGCAGTCTCAGTAGTGTCATGTCTGGTATGAGGCAGCAGTCATGGTCAAGCAGCACACCCCTATCAAACCATGAAACTACCTATTCAACTCCTCAAAGAGGTAGCTGTCATGGACAGGGGGTGCACACGAAATTCCCAACCATCTACCATGCATGCCCTGGACCTGTACTTTTGATTGACTGCCAGTTCTGCAGCCAGTGCTACACTGTTGAGGCTGTGTTAGAGCATAACCCCCAGGTACACACATACACAGACAAAAAAACGAAACAAAAACAAACCAGAAAACATGACAGTCCCAACTGCCTCACACACTGAAACAACCAGTACAGTAGCATATCACACATTACTCAGTTAACCTCTCCCGCCTCACATCTTAAACACATAGTTCAAAGAAAATTTAAGTTTGTACAGCACCCCCACATTTCCATGTGTAAAACCTTGCACACTTGTGGTCCCTGCCCCACCTATTCACATGATGATAAATGTGCCCTGCCTTTGCACTATTTTCCTCTGTTTATCTACATCTGACAAACAGTGTGGTCAGCCTATGAAAGGGTTAGCGCAGTATGTTGCTGGACTTGTGTGCAAAAATTATACTGTGGTGTATATGCTGTATGTGAAGACTTGTAGAGATGGGTGAATGCTGCCAGCCTAGCCAGATAGAATTGTGCAGATAATTCTATCATCTGTAAATACTGTGACATATTGAAATGCAGGCTTGCTTCTTAAATTAAAGAATATGCTGTGAAATGTTGAACTCAAAGCAATCTGGCAACATTGCCCTCTGCTGTAAAAAAAGCTAAGTCAAGCATTTTTTGTTGGTCCTTTGAAATTAAAACTAATTTATGTCTGTTCCTTTGAAGTTAGAATTTGGAGTCAATGAGTCTGAAGTAGGCATCCTGTCTATTGTTTTAACTTAAGAAATAATTTCTAGAATTTACATATGGAATGTCCTTTATTGCTCTTAGTGAAAAATAATGTAAATGCAGTTTCCATCAGTCTGGGAACACCAGGAAAGTGTGAAATGATGTAATGTTTTATCAGAACTTCAGTTTCAATTTAAACAGAGAGAACCAGAGATTATTAAGCATTTTTGTCTGGATCATCCAACTCATAACCCTCTGCCTGTTTTCTTTATGTAAGTTATCTTAGACTTGTGTTTTCTTTTAGTGATAGCTGGAAATTAGAAACATTAGACTATGTTTTTCTGTGATGTCAGAACTGTACTACTGTTTTAAGTATTTCTGTGCAATCTCTGAACTCTCGACTAGCACTGAATGTGTAGTAGAAAGCATTGTCTTGTGGTTTTACTTATTTATTATTAAATGTTTTAAAACCTTTTAACTGTGGCTGGTTTGTGTCGAGATAAGTTAAGCTCTAGAGTACATTGCATGTATATAAGGATCCTGCACCAAGTCACTCTAGTAAGCCTTGAGACTGTTTAGTCACATCTACCAATTGGATAATAATATTGCACAGTAATAATTGGACACCGTTTTAAGGGCCTTTGAGTAGCTGATAAATATTAGCTTGGTGGTGGCAGCAATTACTACAGTATAGTCTGGGTAAAAGGGGCATAGCTGGAGAACCTGTGCCAGTCTTCCCCAGGAGTGTCTGCGTGGTTGTATAAACATATCTCAAAGTGTGTGTGTCAGCTACTTGGGTAGGGATACAAAGCACTGGTTGGACAGAGAGGGTACTGGAGATTTTAGCTTGCCCAGCTAGGCTGAGATCTGGACCCTATAGCTGTGCCAGTGAGGAGTCTTATTGGGGACCTGGGGAGCAAGGGAGCAACCAGCCCCGGGCTGACTGTGATCTCTGTGCGCTGTTAAGGGAAATTGCACTTTACTGTGGGTATTATCCTTTTGTCTCATATGAGACACCCTCTCTGGTGTTAGTGGTGAGGATTGAGGCTCCTTGATTGCTTGGCCAGGGCACAGGCATCACATATTAATTGGTGGCAGTGGTTGAGATATCCTCACATATTAATTGGTGGCAGTGGTTGGGATATCCTCACATATTAATTGTTTAGCAGCGGTGGGATATCCACATCACATATGAAATAGTTGGTAAATACTAATTAGCTTGTAGTGGTGTGGGTAGAGTGAATCCTGTAGCTTGTGTACAGTGAGCTTTGAAGGTGTTTTGTACTCTAAAACAGCCATGCAGTAAATATTCAGAGTTCAGATCACAATTGTTTTATTTCTTTTGTTAGCTTAGTTAGTCAGGGTTAGCAGGCAGCATGTCAGCAGAGGAGTATGGAAAGCTGACAAGGAGCCAGCTGGTGGAGATGTGCCAGGCTAGGGGACTGGTGCATGGAAACCTGACTAAGGCAGACCTGATTGCAGCCTTGGTTACAGCTACATCAGAAAACAGCAACCAGGAGGACAATCAGACTGGCAGTGGAGATATAATTCCCTCATTGAATGGACAGCTCAACCTTTCTGCAGTGGACCTAAAAATCCAACTGGTGCTAAAGAGACTTGAGTTGGAGGCCAGGCATGTGGAATTAGAAGCAAACTACTGTTTCATTACTCTAATTGCATGTTTACTTACTTAACTGTAAACTGCTTTTTCATACTGAGAGTTGTATTTTCTGTTTGTGAGTGCTCTATCCGTGTTTTTGATTTTTTGAGGTTTCTGTGTTCTAGTCTAGTCTGTTTGCAGTTAAAAGCATTCTCTAGAGTCTGCTTACTCCTTGATCTGTTTAAAACTTTCATTTAGTGGCTGCAGCTAGGAGCTATCAATAGTTTCCCAGCCACCCTCCCTATTATTGTGGTATTCTTATACTTGGTGGCTTTGCAGTTGGCTGCCCATACTGTATATTTCATCTGTGACACTAGTCCCAGTCTAGTGTCATTCATTCATTCAATCTAATAGAGAACATTTGTGAAGGCCAACCCACTCAGATTCTTAACCTTAAATTAACTTCTGTTCCAGCTTTCTCCATTTCCACTTTACTGGAAAAAAAAATTCTAAGCTTGTTTCTCCCCTTTCCTTTAACAAATCTAGTCCAGATACAGATTTGCTGTATCCAGGACTGTTTGTAAGCTCCTGAGCCCCCCCCTCCCCTGCTTAACTAGGGTTAAGCTATTCCTGGCACCATAAAGTGTGGTCTTCAAATTTTCCCTTGCAACTAGCATGCTTTTTAGTTTTAGCACTCACATCTGTTTCTTTGACCTCAGCACTTCTTCAGAACTCATTGTAAGTACCAAATAAGCTACAAATTACTACAGCACTCAACTTTTCTCTCTTGTCTAGAGGAAAATAGTTTTTAGTACTTAATAAATAAGCACCTATCCAGGCATGTCTAAAGGTCAGCTCCTGGTGTTTTCTCTTGTCTACCTGATAAATCTGGGCATTTTAGGGCAATGCAGCAATTGTCTCATGTACACAGACAACCCTCTCCTCCTACCACCCAACACTACAACCTGTGAGAGATGCACTTATATAGCCAAACTGGAAGCAAACCTCTCTTCACCAAAGACTGGACTAGACAGTCAAGAGGAGAAGGTAAACACTTGCACCACACCACACTCATCACATAGTCCCTCAAACCTACACCACCAAAACACACACATAGAAGCACAAAACACATGCCTACATTTGCAGAGGCTCTCAATAAAAATCTGCCCAAACAACCAAGACCTCCAAAGCAGAAATGCAAGTAACCTCCACCCCCCCAACACAACCCAAATGACACATAGCCCACAAACTCAGTGTGCCACTCAACTACAGCCCATAAGGATTAACGTACCCAACACTCTAGTCATAAGTGACTCTGTAGACAAGCAGACTGATGTTCCACTCACCAGGCTAAACAAGGAGAAAGTTACTGTCAGCTACTTGTCAGGTGCCAGGATCTTCCACATAATGCATGCACTCAGGTCACGCCACAACAAGTGCAAATATGACTCTGCCATTGTCCATGTTGGTGTAAATGACCTGAGACGTACTTCCCTGGACTACATGAAAAGAGACATGGAGGAGTTCTCTGATCTTATAACCCAGGCAGGTATGACCCTAGCCCTGAGTAGCATCCTGCCATCACCCTGAATGATACCACAGTACAAGGACAAAATGATTGGCATCAATAATTGGCTAAACTTCTGGTGTCATTCTAAGGGAATCCAGTATCTGTCTGCCTGGGATGACATGATTGACAGACCACGATACTTTGCCAGAGATGGCCTGCACCTGTCGCCCTTGGGATTCTGGATACTGGCAAAAGCTCTTTCCACCCCTATAGTGCCTTTTTTAGGCAATGTTTAAATGACAAATTCACCACCGTAACAGGTAAAAGCAAGCAAAATCTGAGGGTAATGCTACTCAATGCTAGAAGTCTAAACCTCAAAATACACTCACTCGAGGCACTCCTTAAAATGAAAAACATCGACATCTGTGCAGTGACAGAGACCTGGTTCAAAGTTCCAGAGAGCACCCCTGCATTACCAGGCTATAATTCATACCACACCTTTTGGCCACCTAACCTGAACCAAAACACTAAAGGTGGAGGCGTGCCCATATTCATTAAGGATATCCACACCTCCAAGCTAGTTGCTCAGCATAATGCATCCAAGATTATCCAAGTTCAACTAACTCTGGGCAACACCAAAATCTAGATTGTAGTTGGCTACAGACCCCCCCCCACCATGCCCCTGGATTCCCACTCCTCTTTTCTTGATACACTGGAAAATATTAGGGTACAACAATACCCTAATAATGGGTGATTTCAACTACCCCACCATTAACTGGGAAAACTACTCATGTACCAACTATTTTGCTCAACGTTTTCTGGAATTCATCAATTCCAACACCTTGGATCAACTTATCCACACCCCCACCAGGGGCAGCAATATCCAAGACCTGGTCATCACCAAAATGGTCAGATCCGACCACAAGCTAATCACCCTAGGCACCCACATCCTGCTCCCACCCCCCCCCCAATTAGGGAAACAACCATAAAAAATTTCTCCAAAGTCAACTTCACACTTCTTAAGACAGAAGTGGTAAACTACACGACACCCATGCAGATGGACAATAAAGGTACAACTGCTGAATCCTACACAAATGCACTTTATAAGCATGGGTCATGCTATCCCTAAAAGAACCAAGATGCTATCCGCCAAAAAAAAGGGAAGTCAATCTGGTGGTCTTCTGCCATAAATAAACTCTACAACAGAAGAAAGAAACTGTTGCAAAAAAGAGTAAAATCCCATGATTGGAGGAACACCCTGGTCAGCCTCAGTAAGAAGCTAAGATCCCTCATAAGATCCTCCAAAGCTAGTTATGAAAACAAAATCGACACTGATTCTAAAGACAACCACAAAGCATTCTATAGCTATGTCAAGATTCTCAATGGCAACACTCAGATCAGTTCTGAGTTACAGCACAATGGCACTAAATATACAGAACAAACTGATATTGCCAACATCCTGGCAGATAAGTTCAGTGCTAACTTTACCCCCCCCCTCACCCCCTAAAAGGCCCATCTCTATACCGGAAGAATGCAAAGTTCCTGTAATCATGGCTGCACAGGTAAAACCTCACTCTCCAAAGCCAAGAACACAGAATCCATGGGACCTGACCACATCCCCGGATGCCTTCTATATGGACTACAGAATGAACTGGCACCCCACCTAAGTACCATGTTCATTCATATCCTCACCTCAGGCTTTGTGCCCATTGAATGGTGCAACACGACGCTTATCCCACTCCACAAAGGGGAAGCCATGACAAACCCCAAGAACTACCACCCCATTAGCCTGATGAGCCTGGTCTGCAAGACCTTGGGACGTATCATCATGGAACTCATAAAGAAAGACATTGGAGATCTCCAAACTCTGGACCTCACACAGTTTGAGTTTGCAAAAGGCAGATCATGTCTCCTAAACCTGATAGACTTCTTTGAAGCAGTCCCCAAAGCCATAGATGAGGGTAAGGTGGTTCACAGAGCCTATCTAGATTTTGCCAAGGCATTCAACACCATCCCCCACTCTGGAATTATAGATAAACTCACTAAACTAGGTATAAATCCCTATGTCACAAGATGGGTTGCCAGCTGGCTTACTGACAGAACACACGCTGTGAAAGTAGCAGACTCCAAATCAGACTTCAGACCAGTGACAAGTGGAGTACCACACGGTTCAGTCCTGGGTCCTCTCCTGTTTGATATCTACTTCTCTGAAGTACAGGCTAACACAGAAGGTCTTTGGTTAACTAAGTTTGCAGATGACTGCAAACTAGGAGACATAATGGAAACTCCTAATGATGTGGATATCCTACAAAAGGGCCTCACTGAAACAGATGCCTGGTGTCAAAGCCATGACCTCAAGCTCAATGCCAAAAAAATGCATTGTCATCCCCTTTGGTAAAAACTCTGTACCCATGAACTACCACATAGGTGGTAGTCTACTTAACACAGAAAGGGTGATAAGAGACCTTGGGACAAAGGTGGACAGTAGTCTTTCCTTTGATAATCCAATTGTCACAGTGGTCAGGAAATCATTCTACATAACACACCTCATCACAAAAGGTTTCTCATCCAGAAAAAGAGATTATTGTTCCCCTCTACTCATCACTCATTAGACCCATTATAGAGTACAATTCCCCTTTTGGTATTTACCTCACAACACATCTACAACAACAACTGGGAAGGCCACAGAAATACCTCACAAAGAGGATTTCTGGCCTCAAACAGATGCCCTACACAGACCGTCTCAAAAAACTCCAGCTTTCCTCCATCGCATATCGCCTACTGAGAGGCGATCTCTGCCTAACATACAAAGCTATGTCAAACCCAAAGCTGTTTAACATGCTCCACTTTAAGAAATCCCAATCCCTCTGAGCTACATGCTCTAGGGACCTAAACCTTGTCACCACAATAAACAGAACATGCTGGATGGATAGATTCTGTCCCAGGGACTTTCCATACTCTGGAACAGACTACCTATCTAGGTCAAATAAAGCTACTCATTAGCACTCTTCATGAAAAATCTTGATGATTGGATGGGAAATAGGAAATTCACCCCGGGGATCATTTCTGTGGCTCTGCTTGACAGGGGCACAGGAAAATAATTTTCTTGGGTGGCAAAAGCCAGGGCACCTTTTTGACTAGGCTTGTATAGGCCCTAGGGCCAATAGCCTAGTACCTACCTATGAACCTATGAGAGACTGCGATGTTGGCAGGCTGAGGAGAATGAAAAACTGTTACGTCTGCGAGCTGAGGAACAAGAAAAGCAGAGGCAGCATGAGAAGGAGATGCTGACTCTTCGCCAGAGTAATGGAGGTAATGGGGAAGGGAGTAACTGGACCCCAGAAGCACAAAAGGTCAGTAAATTTCTTCCACAGTTTAAAGAAGGGGATAATTTTGATAGTTTCAGTCATATATTTCAGAGGGTATGTAAACAGTATGAAGCTGACCAAGGGATCTGGGTACGGTTCCTGACCCCCTTACTCCATGGTAAAGCTGTAACTGTTCTGTCCAAAATTTCTGACATTGCATGTTTTGATTATACTGCTGTTAAGAAATGTCTTTTAGAACTGTTTAAGCTAACACCTGAAATGTATAGGAAAAGGTTTCATGAGCATAGACGCAAGGCAGATGAAAGTGTGTGTGAATCTGTTGCAGAATTGAGCACTTATTTCCATAGGTGGGCTGGCAGACTTTTTGGTGAGGGAACAAGCCCTTAGCACTTTGCCTGAGGACATGAGGATCTGGTTAGCTAATAGAAAATGTGCTACTTCAGATGAGTTGGGGAAGAAGGGAGACCTATCACTGGCAAGCAGGGCAGCCCTGCACAGGAAGGGGACCCCCCCAGAACTGCTCATGGGTCTAAAGGAACCCATGGTGGGAAGCACAGACTGCCCCAACAGAATCTGCCAGTAGCAGGAGAAGCCACTAGTCCAGGTACACATCCAGGAGCTTGGGTTGAATGTTTTGAATGCAACCAGTGGGGCCATGTGGTATACAGGTATCCACAGAGGCAAGGTGGGGAACCAAAGATGAGGGAGCCAGTAAGTTGGAAAGACAAAATGCCAGTAGTAGGTTGTCTTGGGACAACAAGGGTACCAAACTAATACCAGAGGCTATATCCTATTGTAGTGAATTGCAAAGAGGCCATTGCCAAGAGAGACAGAGACGCTGACATAACCATTGTAAAGCCTGCAATGGTTACAGAGGAGCACTACTTGCCTGGGAAGTCTACTCCAGTCAGGGCTTTAGGAGGGATCCCATTCCAAATACCTTTGGCTAGGTTCAACTTGACTGGGAGGGTGGAAAGGGAAGCCAGCAAGTAGGTGTGTTTGAGGATATACCTGCAGATATCCTGATAGGGAATGATTTTGATAGTGCAGTACCTTGTGCTTGTGCAGTTACACACAGTCAGGCTTGGAGACAAGCATGTGGGTCTGGTAGCCTGGGGGAGCCCCAGACAGACAGCATACTTGCAGCAAGGGCTGCTGAGGTGGTTATTTCTGGGAGGGAGATACTCTGTAGCAGAGAGACTGAAGGTGAGCCACAGCTGCTTGTGGGTACTGATGGTCCCTTGTACAGAGTGACTGCAAAGGTATAGGTGAGTAGTAGTACCCAGGCTGACAGTGAGGCACCACTGTCAGACGATGCAAGACTTCCTGTGGAAGGGGAGCTGGGAAGGGTTACAAGGAGAGAGTTGAGACAGGCTCAGCTCTCAGACCCTACATTGCAAGGCCTGAGGCAGGTAGCTAGGGAGGCATCTGATTCTCAAGGGAAAGGGGAATCTGTATACTGAGACAAAGGGTTACTATACAGAGAGTGGACCCCTGAGGGAGGGCTAGAAGGTGAGAGAGTACAGCAGTTGGTAGTGCCTAGAACTTACCATCTGGCACTTCTAGCCATAGCCCATGATATTCCCTTTGCAGGTCATATGGGCATAAAACATACAAAGAGGTGTATTATGCAGAACTTCTACTGGCCTGCAATTTTCAGAGAAGTAACAAGGTACTGCAGGACCTGTGAGCAGTGCCAAAAGGTAGGCAAGGCAGGAGACAAGGTGAGAGCTCCTTTTATGCCTTTGCCTGTGATTGAGGAGCCATTTCAGAGGGTAGCTATGGATATTGTGGGTCCTCTGAGTACCCCAATTTCCACAGGGAAATAGTATATCCTAGTGGTAGTGGATTATGCTACACAATACCCTGAGGCAGTGGCTTTGTCCTCCATTGAGACAGAGAAGGTGGCAAATGCTTTGTTAGAGATTTTCAGCAGGGTGGATTTCCCAAAAGAAATATTGACTGACAGGGGAGCCAATTTCATGTCAGACCTGCTGACTTATCTGTGGAAGTTCTGTGTGGTGAAGCACATGGAGACCACCCCCTACCATCCCCAGACTAATGGTCTTGTTGAGAGGTTAAAATCTACAATCAAGTCCATGCTATATGCATTTGCAGATCAGTTTAAGAGGGAGTGAGACAAATATTTGCCACATCTGTTGTTTTCTTACAGAGAGGTTCCCCAGGAATCCACAGGTTTTTCACCCTTTGAGTTGCTGTATGGGCATAGGGTGAGGGGACCTCTAGATTTAATTCGAGATGAGTGGGAAGTTGAGTGCGAGTTTCACAAGGAGTCTGTTGTGGCATACGTCCTAAACCTCAGGACAAGGCTCAGGGAACTCATGGGCTTGACTCAGGAGAACCTGGCAAAAGCCCAACTACAGAAAAAGGTGTGGTATGACAGGAATGCTCAAGCTAGAGAGTATGCTGTGGGGCATCAGGTAATGGTTCTCATTCCTGTCAGACACAACAAGCTGAAAGCAGCTTGGGAGGGTCCCTACAAGGTGGTAAGAAAGGTAAGTGGTGTCAACTACATGGTGGAACTGCTAGGCAGACAGCAAGGGCACAAATTATACCTTAACAGGATGCAACCTTACCATAATAGGGAGGCCCTTGTGTTGAGCATTTGAAGTGGATTGCAGGAGGAGTCTGAGGGAGATCTGGGGACTGATCTCCTCAGTGATGCTCGAGCTGACACCTCAGTGGAAGGGCTAGCAATGGCCCAGCAGCTATCTCCCACCCAGGTTCAAGAAATCCAAGCAATGTTGCAGGAATTTGGGGACAGGTTCACTGGGAAACCGGGGTGCACCCACCTGGTGCAGCACCAGGTGGATACAGGACCCAAAAGGCTTATTAGGCAGGCCCCTTATAGGGTGCTTGAGAGAGTCAGGCAGACCCTGAGGGAGGAGGTACAGGAGATGTTGGAACTAGGGGTGATTCAAGAGTCCAACAGTCCCTGGGCCTCCCCAGTGGTGCTGGTGCCAAAGTAGGATGGCAGCACCAGGTTCTGAGTGGACTACCAGAAATTAAATAGTCACACAGAGTCGGATGCTTACCCCATGCCTAGGACAGATGAAGCCCTAGAGCAGCTGGGTGGGGTTAAGTATCTTACAACCATTGATCTTAGCAAGGGTTACTGGAAGGTGCCCTTGACTCCTGGTGCTAGAGAGAAGTCAGCCTTTATGACTCCTTTTGTTTTGTCTGAGTTCACAAAGATGCCCTTTGGGATGAAGAATGCCCCAGTGACTTTCCAAAGGCTGGTAGATAATATCCTAGCAGGAGCAGGAGGGTTTGCCCTTGCTTACCTAGATTATATTGCCATCTATAGCCATTCCTGTCCAGAGCACCTTCAGCGTGTCAGGGAGGTGCTGGGCAGACTACAGAGGGCAGGGTTGACCATTAAGCTGAGCAAATGTCAGGTGGGTATGGTGGAGGTCTCCTACCTAGGACATAGAGTGGGGAGTTGTAAGATAAGGCCAGTACCTGCCAAAGTGGAAGCCATTCAGGCATGGTCTGCACCTGTTACTAAAAAGCAGGTGAGGGCATATTTAGGGACAGCAGGGTACTACAGTAAGTTCATCCCCAGTTATAGTACCATAGCTGCTCCCCTCACAGACCTAACAAGGAAGAACAGACCAGATAAGGTAGTGTAGACCAAAGCATGTGAGCAGGCATTCCAGTAGCTTAAAGAAGCTTTGGGAGGACTCCCTGTGTTAGCCAGTCCAGATTACAGCAAAGAATTTGTTGTGCAGGTGGATGCTTCAAACCATGGGGTGGGGGCTGTACTTAGCCAGATTTCTTCAGAGGGAGAAGCGCACCCAGTGGTTTACCTCAGCTGTAGGCTCCAACTCAGGGAGGAATGCTATGCAGCTGTAGAAAAGGAATGTCTAGCCATAGTGTGAGCACTGCAAAAACATCAGCCTTATCTGTATGGAAGGAAATTCACTGCTTTGACAGATCACAACCCCCTCATATGGTTAAACAGAGCCAGCCAGCAAAATGCCAAGTTTCTAAGATGGAGTCTTGGGTAGCAAGCATATGATATGTCAGTGCAGCATTGCAGTGGGGTTAGCAATGCCAATGCAGATGGGCTCTCAAGACAGGGAATGGGGTGAGATACACTCAGATAGACCTAATCTTCTCAAGCGGCATTTCTCAAGGGTCACTTGAAAAACTAGCTTGAGTTCTCCGGGGGTGTGTGTGAAGACTGATAGAGATGGATGAAGGCTGCCAGCCTAGCCAGATAGAATTGTGCAGATAATTCTATCATTTGTAAATACTGTGAAATATTGAAATGCAGGCTTGCTTTTTAAATGAAAGAATATGCTATGAAATGTTGAACTCAAAATAATGTGGCAACATTGTCCTCTGCTGTAAAAAAAGCTAAGTCAAGCATTTCTTGTTGGTCCTTTGAAATTAAAATTACTTTATGTCTGTTCCTTTGAAGTTAGAATTTGGAGTCGATGAGTCTGGAGTAAGCATCCTGTCTATTGTTTTAACTTAAGGAATAATTACTAGAATTTACACGAGGAATGTTCTTTATTGTTCTAAGCATAAAAGAATGTAAATGCAGTTTCTGTCAGCCTGGGAACACCAGGAAAGTGTGAAATGATGTAATGTTTTATCAGAACTGCAGTTTCAATTTAAACAGAGAGAACCAGAGATTATTAAGCATTTTTGTCTGGATCATCCAACTGACAGCACTCTGTCTGTTTTCTTTATGTAAGTTATCTTAGACTTGTGTTTTCTTTTAGTGATAGCTGGAAATTAGAATAATTAGAATAAGTGTTTTTCTGTGATGTCAGAACTGTACTACTGATTTAAGTATTTCTGTTTGATTTCTGAACTCTTGACTAGCACTGACTGTGTAGTAGAAAGTATTGTCTTGTGGTTTTAATTATTTATTATTAAATATTTTAAAACCTTTTAACTGTGGCTGGTTTGTGTAGAGATAAGTTAAGCTCTAGAGTACATTGCATGTATATAAGGATCCTGTACCAAGTCACTCTAATAAGCCTTGAGACTGCTTAGTCACATCTACCAATTGGATAATAATATTGCACAGTAATAATTGGACACCTTTTTAAGGGCCTTTGAGTAGCTGATAAATATTAGCTGGGTGGTGACAGTAATTACTACCATATAGTCAAGGTAAAAGGGGCACAGCTGGAGAACCTGTGCCAGCCTTCCCCAGGAGTGTCTGTGTGGTTCTATAAACTTATCTCAAAGTATGTGTGTCAGCTACTTGGACAGGGACATGAAGCATTGGTTGGACAGAGAGGGTACTGGAGATTTTAGCTTGCCCAGCTAGGCTGAGATCTGGACCCTATAGCTGTGCCAGTGGGGATTCTTATTGAGGACCTGGGGAGCAAGGGACTGACAAGCCCAGACTTGACTGTGATCTCTGTGCACTCTTAAGGGAAATTGCACTTTACTGTATGTATTTGTTATCCTTTCCTCTCATATGAGATGCTCTCTCTGGTGTTAGTGGTGAGGATTGAGACTCCTTGATTGCTGGGCCAGAGCACGGGTGTCACACTGTATATGGGCTGAGCCTACTTGATAGCCTATACCTATTTGCCAGTGAAATGGCATAATGAGCCCACTTCCATCCTGTGTGTTTATCCCCTGTTTTGGGGCCATACAGTGACTCCTCCCCTGGCTCAGCCTCCACTGCTTGTTGGTCTGACATACATTCCTTCAAGAAACACCATCCATAGTGTAACTGCCTTTTAAATTCTTCCTCCATTAGGCCTAGGAGGTCAAGCCTGTGGCACTCCATGTTCTCCCATGAATGGCATGCCAGTGGCATGGGTGACAGTCTGGGCTACACTATTTCTGGCTTCAGCCATATACCGATGCCCTCTATAGCACTTCTAAATGATTCCCCAGCTGTAATCCTGATAGAGGAGGTAGCAAAAGTGTTTTTGTATCATCTGCACACCATCTTTGTACTCTTCTTCTTTTTTCAGTTTTTTCCTGTTAGTAGTTGCCACAGTGGAACAATGGTCCACAGAATAATTGGGAGTAGAGTTTTATGGTGTTGAGTTGTCATCCTAGTTAACAACCTTTCACCGAAGGCACACACATGCACACATTCACATCTAGGGCCAATTTAGAGCATCCAACCCACCTGCAGCATGACTTTAGAATGTGGGAGGAAACTGGAACACCCGGAGGAAATTCACTCGACTAAAGGGAGGACATGCAGACTCCACACACCATCTTTGTACTCTTCTTTTCCAGGCATGTCTCACCTTAGAAAATAACAGGAAAAAAATGTCAGAAAAATATTGCACAAGGCAGTTCTCACATGTACCTTCTATCAGGTACTGACAGGCACCTCATTTACACAGTAGATGGTGGGCTAAAATACTATAGGTACTTTAATATAATGGCATTCAGTATCACTTTGATGTGTGATGTTTTTAAGACAGAAGTCACTAAAGTGATTCAATTTCCATAGAATTATATGTAGAATTACAGATGCCATCTAAGAGGCATGGCATGGGCCTCGTGTGTGCAGTTCTGCCTTCAGGGATCCAGACATGTGGCTGGCATTAAATGCAACTGAACTCACTATTTAGAAGGTTTTCTTATCATGCAAATTCTATGATTTAGAGTCCTGATTAACATAATCATCATGTTCAACCACGAAAACAAATGGAATAGCGACTTCTAAACCTGCAACAGCTGCACTTGTGAGGAACTGCTAAGACAAGTAAAGCTCTGTTTGTGCAAACTAAGTACTTGTTAGTACTTCCTTATGCAAGTAAATTTTGTCAAGTATGACTGCTTTTAACTGTTATTGTACCAGACATAATTTGAAATACATTTGTAAATATTTGTATGTATTTTATGAAGGTATATTTGAGGGGGGACTGCAGCAGTAAAGCAATTCTTTGTCTGAAGGATTGTTAAGCCTAATAAGAGACACACCCATCAACACATACTCAGGGCTCAGTTCAATACTTTCTGTCTGGCCTTGTGTTACCACTTTTTACTGAAAAGTTGGTTGCTTGTTTGTTTGCATTAAACATATGTGTCATTTGCAAAATTCTTTTTAACACAGAGAGTGATAACAGCCATGTCACCTTTCCCATGAACAATACTATAGCTTTGTGGAGTGACAGTTGCTCAGTAAATTATGTGACTGTCATTACTTAAAAAGTATGGAAGAAATATTAACTGGCAGGCAGACAGACATTATGTTATATGGGAAAGGGGGAGACAGGTGCTGTAAGGATTTGGCAGAGGCATGAGTGAGCAGGGATATTAATTCCACTGTTTCCCATGCATGCAGAGCAATGCCTAAAAGCAGGTGAAGCAGAAACATGCCACAGTCTCTGCCAAGAAGACAACAAGGAAATCAAAGTTCTCGCTTGTGGAGAATGAGATGCTACTCCAGGCCATCCAGCTCCATGGCTAATGGCTCTTTGATCTGCTTGCTGCTGGCTGACCAGGGCCATGCCTAGCAAGATGTGGAGGTAAACATTCATGCAGTTTGTAGCCAACCTTAGTTATAAAATGATGTGTCATGGGGCCACTGACATGACACATGCTGCTGAATGAAGAGCTGAATACAAGGCATGGAAAAAGAAATACTGAAACAGATTGAATTAGGAAAAGGCATGACTGTCATAACAAATAAAATATAAAGCTTTTAAACAGTAAAATTGTGAAAACATAGATAAGTAAAATGACTAATTAAGAAACTACACACTAAATGAAGTCCTGAAAAATGTGTACTTAGAAAGTGAAACGTATATCTTCCCATGGATTTAAAAGGTTATAAGAATATAATAAGTTTTAAAAGAATGATGATGAGAAAAATCAATGATAAAGGTATATATCAATATTAACTACATTATTTAATCTGGAATATGCCAAGAATCAGAGATGATTCTTGTTTGGTCATCAACTGCTTGACAGTATACACAACTCAAAGTTAAGCAATAAAAACATGTAAAATGATCAATGCTATAAATATTAAAATAGAATATATGAGAGAGAATACATTACTCATTGAAATTAAAACATGAATTACTTTGTTTAAAATAAAGTCAGTACTACTCTCCACAGATGAGAAGTGGCTGTTTTCATTTGTTGACTCTAAACTATGTTTTCTGTCTATCTCTGAATGGGAGGACTGCTGAATGGATGGAGCCTGAGATTATCACATTATTTTTCCTTCTTTTTTTCCATTACTGATTAATCATTCTGCACAATGAACCATTTCACTGTTCATTCAAGTTCAGCATTTCAAAAGAAACACTTCAAACATCAAGTTAGTTATTTGGATTCTGTCATGAGGTTTCACAAGAGATTTTCTTATCACCTGAGATGTGTGGTGATCAGAAAAGTATAGACACTTTTTTTTTAATACAGAACTTAGAATGAACTTAATATACACTGCGTGTGTGTTATATCATCGGATAATAACTAATGCAACGTGAGCTAAATAGCCTTTGGACAAATGCATGTCACTGACAGTTTTCTTTAGGGCTTTTCTGCTTATTCTTCTGAGCATCAAAGCGATATCTGTCAGTGAAGAACCTGCAAATGAAATGGCTATCTTTTTTTTACGCAAAGCTAGATGACAGGACTGAATTACACTGCAAAGTATAGAGACATGTTGTCAGATAAAATTATGCAGTCATGAACGAGCTGTCATAGTGATTTATTTTCTTGCTATTATGACAGGGAACGAGTCAACTCTGAGGAGGCAGAAAGCCATATTTCAGCAGAATATCACTTTTTCATATTCAAACTCTTAAAAGTCTTTTTGCAGTGAGTTGATATGAGAGAGCAACAGGTAATATGTTTAGGAAAAGACAGTATTGTTATGTACTTATGAGACACATTCACATGCAGATATACAAACCCACGCACACAGACACATGTTCATTATGCAAGAACTGATTCTTGGTTGTGGATGTGTACCACAAACTTTTAACACATAGACACAAATATTGTGATGTAAAAGCCTGAAGGGCATTTGCCTTACAGCCTTTGAGCATATAGTAAAATCACAATGAAGTATGACCCCATGGCTAGTTTAGATAAAAGATTTTTTTTCTTTTCTGCTATCTAAACCAGTCACTTAATCAAATATGAGGCAGGAGTCACAGTACTGAAATCATATTTCTTTCAAACTGTCCAGTTGTCTATAAATACATTTATATGGTGACTCATAATCATTGCAGCGATATTAGTGTTTGAGATAAGACCAAAACCTGCAATAGTCATGTGCTCATGTGTTAAATGGATTGAATATTAAGAATTCAAGAATGACCAACAGCATGCAAATCACAAGGAAATAATGGGCTACCCAGATGTGTCCTGAGGCTTGATGACACTGGCACAAGGCCTCACTCACCATCATTGAATAGTTGTTTACTTCCCTGTAATGCCTACCCTGGAGGTAGTTGGCTATCAGTTAAATTGTTTTAGATTTGTTTTATTATTAGTATATACATTTTTTATATTTTTGATTTAAATAACTCCAATGCATAATGTTTTAAAGTTGCTGTAGAATGTAACTGTTGTTTGAGGAAGTATGTTGCATTCAAAATATAAGTTATGAAAGTATTCAATAATAGCTACACACACACACACATGCACACACACACACACACACACACACACACACACACACACACACACACACACACACACACACACACACACACACACACACACAGTCATACACACACACATGCACATCATTCTACAGCACTCTGTCTAGTGTCCCACATACATTACCAGGTCTGCCAGATTCTCTTCTGCCCTCCTGGACTTGTACTGAATCAACTGGGGCATCCTGGAACTCTAGCCATCTCCAATTAGTTGGGGGGTGTTTTTTACTATAAATGGCCTACCTTGTTACTCCCCTCCCAAAGTGGCGTCCATTGATGTGTCTGAAGGGCAGGAGTGCACTGAGGACATGTAGTTTATCACTTCACCTGAGTGGCAACTCAGCTGTGCCCACCAGCCTTTCCCATCTTTGGATTATGCCCCCTTTTTATGATATCCTGAGTCATCATCATGGATCATCACAGGGAATGCCCATGGAACTACCATACCCCTGGATAGGCATTCCCATCCATTACTAATGTCAGAGTTGTTGAAAGATTAATATCACCGTAGATTAAAGGCAATTCCTTTTTATGAAAATAGTGAGCAGGATGGATGGTTTTATATCCTGAGCTGCCATGCTTCTATTGTTTTTTTTTTTTTTTGTGGTTCATAGTTGAAAAGTATATTTGGTTGGCTGTTTCAGACTATAGTGATTCTTTTTCTAAAACTAAACATTTCCCACTATATAGTATGTTACTTTTTCTGTGATGTGAATGTGTTAGACAAGATTTACCACAATTAGATACTCAATAAGCTGACATAATTTTCTTTCAGAGTTTTTATCTGGATCTTCCTGTGTTTACTAGATTTAAAGGATGGTTGACTTTTTTCTAAGTCATTTTTCTATTGATTATCCACTAAAAATAAAATAATGTATCAAAAATAAGTACTGGGATCCATAGATGAGAGCTCTGAAGCTCAAAGACCTAATACTTGAAAGTTGTATTAGTAGGGAACATAAACATTGCATATTATCTTTGAATACCTGCTCCCTTCTCATAGCCATTAATTAGTATTGTGGTTTACATTATTGTCTATAAATCCCAGCTCAAATTTTAAGATCGATTACCAGATGTGAGCAGGTAACCTCCTGAGGTTCTATAGTTCTGTTTAAAACCAAAATATTTTACTTTCTAAATGCAGCTTTTCATGAATTTGATCATCAGATGTATACTATAATACTATACTATATACTATAATAACTGCATTATTACCTGGACTTTACTTTTAGATTGTGGCTTGAATTTCAAACATCACTAAGACAAGAAAATAAAATGTCAACATCCAGGGAAAAAAAAAATGTTAAAGTCTTCAGCTTAGTGTCTGGATAGGACTTGCCAAACAGAAAAAGCCTAAAACCTAAAATGTTTGACATGTTAACTGCTGAGTTACATAAAAACTTTATTATTTAAAAAAATCAATCTCTAGTGAAACACTTAAAGGAAAATTATCTTTTTCTACTATTTTTTATAAACTTATTCTAGATTCTTTTGAAATGAGAAATTATGAAAGTCATGCTAATTAACATGACATGCAGGACAGGGTTTCAAATTTACACCTCTAGAAATCTGTTCCTGCTCCAGATTATAAGATTCCTGCCAGTTTTGAAAATGGCCAAGGAAAACATTACAGATAAGCTAGAAATGATAGAGGATGTGTTGAGGATAACTTGTCTTACAAGTTGAAAGTCTTATCCCACAACTGTTTAAGGAAGTAAATTGCACTACAAAATGAATCTGACAATTTTCATTTTCTTTTGTGTAATAATTAAAATAATTTCTGTCAGTGCAGATCATTTGTGTTATACCCCAAATCATCCCCAAAGTAACAGGAATATTGCTTGGTTCCTAGATTCTGTATAGATTTTATTAGAGAATCTGCTGTGAATATCCACACCTATCAAGAGACGTGCTGTACTTACCTTCATGTCAAAATTACAGCTGAGAGTGTTCTTTCTGCAAGAAACAAAAGTTAAATGAAAGGATGGTGATAAGACTTATATGGCATGGAAGGGTTGACATGTGCACAGGACAACAACATCTCTTAAAGGTAGGGTAATAGTTTTAGTAAATAATACTCTGAATTGGGTAAACAGTGATTTTAGGCAAAGATGGCAGATGAGCTGTTGCCAGAGTTAAAAGTCAGCATCAAAGCATAATGGCCCGCATATGGTCATGGTCGGCCTTAGGCATAGGCCAATTAGGCGGTTGCTTAGAGCACTTGTCTAGCAGGGATGCTTTTCCAGTAATCTGGATGGTGTAGGTAGAGCAGGATGGGGACACCAAGTGGTGTTGGGTGGGTGCTGTAGAGATCTTTTGCCTAGGGGACCAGTTGACCAAAAGCCGGCGCTGCATATGGCAACTCACTCCCTGTCCAAGATGTTAAAAATATTTTGGGAAATTAGTTCTAGGGATTCTAAGGTATTACTAGAGGGAGATTTAAATACTGATATGGGCCAGGTGATGCCTAGAATGCCAGAATCACAACTCATGATTCCTAGGGTACATAAAGCTGCACAAGATATGGTATGTGAGTTATGGCGGATAGATGGCTGCTGATCCTTGCATACAAACATGAGAGATTATCCATACCCTGCAACAACTGTAGAAGTGATAATCTAACAGAGTAATTTTGGATTAGTTCTATAAATTTGCACAAGATCTATTTAGTAGACCATAAGTGCAGGGCCCTTCCAGATCATAACTTTTTCTGAATAGAAATAGAGAAATTGATGCAGCTACCAAGCAGAACCCCATGGCACTTCCATGATATGATGACCTGAATGGATAAATGGAGGGAAGAAGTAGAAAATATCATTAGAGTGTTTTGTGGAAAGCAATACACCAAAAAGATGTTTGGTCTTAAAAATGAGAAGTTTTTAAACAAGAGATGAAGAGGGTCACATTGCAAATCAGGGAGAGGCAATGGAAAAGGAACAAAAGATGACTTTGAAGGATATGAAGGAATGGATAGGTAAGACTGAACTAGAGTACAGAAAGAGTAAATGCTTTAATGGTCAAAATTCATGAAAACAATTTCAAAAAATCAATTACATCAACTTAATGGGATGTACAAAACTGAACAATAAAAAAAAGATTAATGATAAATGGGAGCAATAGAAGCTATTTATCTGGACTAAAGGTACCTCCTTGTCAAAATTGTTGGCATACAGGTTAAATAAAATGTGATTGGAAGTTATGAAAGAAAACCTTATTATGTTTACAAGAATAATGGGTTGCTAGTAAATTATATATACACACATATATATATATATATATATATATATACATATATATATATATATATATATATATATATATATATATATATATATATATATATACATATATATATATACATATATATATATATTCAGACAATGAGTTGAGACTGAACAAGATGGGATCTTTAGCAGGACTAAGTTTCCACAAGTAACTCAGGATCAACAGGAGAGGCTGAACCAATGGATCAACAGGAGAGGCCAAACCAACTATTATATTTCAGGAGGTGTTACATGTCATCAATTCATTGTCAAGAGCTAGGGTACCAGACACAGATGGTCTAAGCTGAATTTTACTGGAAATATTCTGAGGAACTGGTACCTATCCTGGTACAACTATTCAATGAAGCTGAAGTACAGGGGGATTTCCGTATTTGGAGAATGTGGCAAAATGCATCAAGATACCACTAAAGCAGATGCCTAGAGTCCCATTGTATTAATATCAGTGGTTACAGAAATTGATGCTAAGATTATAGCTAGTAGGTTTGAGTGCTATCTGCTTGATTTGATGCAAAACTGTCAAAAGGGCTTTATAAAAGGGAGATTAAGTGGCCTGGAATTAGTCAGAGAATGGCTCAATATGATGCATTGGACTAAGGATAAATTAACAGCCCATACAGTCCTATTTGTGACTTACAGTGAGTTTTTGATTTGCTGGAGTGGCTGTATCTCTAGAAGGCTGTTAAAGAAAATGGCATCTTGGGGGGCTTTTGTTAGACAGGTGTAAATTACTATATTGCACACCTTTGGCACAATCAGTACAATGGGGGTGATGTCCCAGTTCTTTATTTGGTGGCCATGGAGCAGGTAGCAACTTATCTAAGACAGACGGCAGGACAGGTTGCTGTCAAATCCAGCCTCACATGCAGTGTTTCATCCACATGATTTGGGGATGAGGGGGTGGAATGGATGAAATCCAGACTGAGGGATAATGTGCCTGTTGTGGTTAAAATTTTAAAGGAATTTGAATCTATTTCAGGCCTGAGGGTCAATATGAACAAAATTGGTGCTTTTTCCTCTGAATGTGGCATATGTTAAAAGTCTAAAACTCAAATCAGCTGTTGGTAACCAGAGGTGAAACAGACTCAAACACTAAAAAAACCTCAGTGATGACCACACACCACACACACTTCTTTTCATTGGTTGCTGTTAACTTGTTACAACCAATGGAAAGAAAAGAGTGTTTTTAAAAACTGATTTTAACATGTTAGTTTTTATTCTGATTACGTCCATGCATGACGTAAGCCCTTAACAAATTGATTATTCTTATGGTTTGGTTTGCCCTGGTGTGTGGCCATCACCAAGATTTTTTAGTGTGCTAGTGTATGTGTTAAAAGTGTTACAGGGAGGAATACAAAGGTTTTAAAATGTTCCTAAAACACAAGTATATGAGCATTACCTTACTGATGAATATGTCCAGATTGGTGGAATATAATATGAACCCAATGATAGCAGAAATGAAAAAAAATAGTTTAGAACTGCTCTGTTACACTTCTTTTTTTTTCTAGAGTGGGTTGATATGGTTAAGGAATTCTGTGTCTCCAAATTTCTATTCTTTTTTAAGCACTTATGACAGATATGTTAGAGTGAATGTCCAAAACTGATGCAGAAAATTAGAATGGATTTTACTTGTGCATTGTGCTCACCAAGACTATCTAAACAAAAGTAAATGTTATCACTAAAAGGAAAGGTCTACATTTACCTGATTTCCTGACATATTGTCTAGTTTTAGCTCTCAATCATTCTGCCAGGTAGAACACTAAGCCTTGCTTCAGAGGTGCCAACACACCTCTCACCCAGTAGCCATTCTTAAGTGTGACCTCTCTTCCCGACCATATAAATTTACCTAACACTATGGATAGACAATTTCCCACAGTTTCTCCAGTCAGCTTGGTCAACAGGGGCAATTTGAGGCAGTGAAGCAACTGCCTCATGTTCACAGACAACCCACTACTAATAGTCCACACAAACTCAATATGTGAGAGATGCAACTACATTAAGAACTTTGAAACCATGCTCTCTCACACACCAGTCAGTACATATGACAATGGATTTGGTTGTCAGCATGCACTTCTCACCTCCTACACAACCCAAACCCACATCCCACATACCTACATATGCAAGAGTTCCTCACCAGAAACATACCTAAACACCAGAGATCTCCCAAATACAAACACAAGCATGCTACACATAATACTGCCTCTGCAGAACACAATGCACATAATAGCTCATGTACCAGTGTCTCACTTGTCAAGCCCTTAAGGCAAAACACAAACTCAAATATGTTAGTCATAGGTGATTCCATCATGAGACAAACAGGTATCCCTCTCAACAGGCTGGATAAGGAAAAGGTCATGGTCAGCTGTCTGTCAGGTGCCAGGATCTGCCATATTGGGTCCCCTTCAGTCAATCGAACGTTTACAAGTTCGAACCACACATGGCCGAGACCA
Source organism: Protopterus annectens (assembly GCF_019279795.1). Taxonomy (NCBI): domain Eukaryota; kingdom Metazoa; phylum Chordata; order Ceratodontiformes; family Protopteridae; genus Protopterus; species Protopterus annectens. The sequence goes on along the minus strand of NC_056739.1, from coordinate 942,129,605 downwards.
TATGTTTGAGCATGCAAAAGTTTGATCGGACTGAATGGAGATCTCTGTACAGAGCAGAAAGGGAAGATTTCCCATTTCCACAATGTAGTGCAATCTCGAGTTGTGTTATACCCCAAATCATCCCCAAAGTAACAGGAATATTGCTTGGTTCCTAGATTCTGTATAGATTTTATTAGAGAATCTGCTGTGAATATCCGCACCTATCAAGAGACGTGCTGTACTTACTTCATGTCAAAATTACAGCTGAGAGTGTTCTTTCTGCAAGAAACAAAAGTTAAATGAAAGGATGGTGATAAGACTTATATGGCATGGAAGGGTTGACGTGCACAGGACAACAAAATCTCTTAAAGGTAGGGTAATAATTTTAGTAAATAATACTCTGAATTGGGTAAACAGTGATTTTAGGCAAAGATGGCAGATGAGCTGTTGCCAGAGTTAAAAGTCAGCATCAAAACATAATGGCCCGCATATGGCCATGGTCGGCCTTAGGCATAGGCCAATTAGGCGGTTGCTTAGAGCACTTGTCTAGCAGGGATGCTTTTCCAGTAATCTGGATGGTGTAGGTAGAGCAGGATGGGGACACCAAGTGGTGTTGGGTGGGTGCTGTAGAGATCTTTTGCGTAGGGGACCAGTTGACCAAAAGCCGGCCCTGCATATGGCAACTCACTCCCTGTCCAAGATGTTAAAAATATTTTGGGAAATTAGTTCTAGGGATTCTAAGGTATTACTAGAGGGAGATTTAAATACTGATATGGGCCAGGTGATGCCTAGAATGCCAGAATCACAACTCATGATTCCTAGGGTACATAAAGCTACATAAGATATGGTATGTGAGTTATGGCTGATAGATGGCTGCTGATCCTTGCATACAAACATGAGAGATTATCCATACCCTGCAACAACTGTAGAAGTGATAATCTAACAGAGTAATTTTGGATTAGTTCTATAAATTTGCACAAGATCTATTTAGTAGACCATAAGTGCAGGGCCCTTCCAGATCATAACTTTCTGAATAGAAATAGAGAAACTGATGCAGCTGCCAAGCAGAACCCCATGGCACTTCCATGATATGATGACCTGAATGGATAAATGGAGGGAAGAAGTCGAAAATATCATTAGAGTGTTTTGTGGAAAGCAATACACCAAAAAAATGTTTGGTCTTAAAAATGAGAAGTTTTTAAACAAGAGATGAAGAGGGTCACATTGCAAATCAGGGAGAGGCAATGGAAAAGGAACAAAAAATGACTTTGAAGGATATGAAGGAATGGATAGGTAAGATGGAATTAGAGTACAGAAAGAGTAAATGCTTTAATGGTCAAAAATCATGAAAACAATTTCAAAAAATCAATTACATCAACTTAATGGGATGTACAAAACTGAACAATAAAAAAAAGATTAATGATAAATGGGAGCAATAGAAGCTATTTATATGGACTAAAGGTACCTCCTTGTCAAAATTGTTGGCATACAGGTTAAATAAAATGTGATTGGAAGTTATGAAGGAAAACCTTATTATGTTTACAAGAATAATTGGTTGCTAGTAAATTATATATACATATATATATATATATATATATATATATATATATATATATATATATATATATATATATATATATATATATATATATATATATATATATATATACATATATATATTCAGACAATGAGTTGAGACTGGACAAGATGGGATCTTTAGCAGGACTAAGTTTCCACAAGTAACTCAGGATCAACAGGAGAGGCTGAACCAATGGATCAACAGGAAAGGCCAAACCAACTATTATATTTCAGGAGGTGTTACATGTCATCAATTCATTGTCAAGAGCTAGGGTACCAGACACAGATGGTCTAAGCTGAATTTTACTGGAAATATTCTGAGAAACTGGTACCTATCCTGGTACAACTATTCAATGAAGCTGAAGTACAGGGGGATTTCCGTATTTGGAGAATGTAGCAAAATGCATCAAGATACCACTAAAGCAGATGCCTAGAGTCCCATTTTATTAATATCAGTGGTTACAAAAATTGATGCTAAGATTATAGCTAGTAGGTTTGAGTGTTATCTGCTTGATTTGATGCAAAACTGTCAAAAGGGCTTTATAAAAGGGAGATTAAGGGCCTGGAATTAGTCAGAGAATGGCTCAATATGATGCATTGGACTAAGGATAAATTAACAGCCCATACAGTCCTATTTGTGACTTACGGTGAGTTTTTGATTTGCTGGAGTGGCTGTATCTCTAGAAGGCTGTTAAAGAAAATGGCATCTTGAGGGGCTTTTGTTAGACAGGTGTAAATTACTATATTGCACACCTTTGGCACAATCAATACAATGGGGGTGATGTCCCAATTCTTTATGGTCCAGTTCCTCTTTGTGTTGGCCATGGAGCAGGTAGCAACTTATCTAAGACAGAAGGCAGGACAGGTTGCTGTCAAATCCAGCCTCACATGTAGTGTTTCATCCACATGATTTGGGGATGAGGGGGTGTAATGGATGAAATCCAGACTGAGGGATAATGTGCCTGTTGTGGTTAAAATTTTAGAGGAATTTGAAACTATTTCAGGCCTGAGGGTCAATATGAACAAAACTGGTGCTTTTTCCTCTGAATGTGGCATATGTTAAAAGTCTAAAACTCAAATCAGCTGTTGATAACCAGAGGTGAAACAGACTCAAACATTAAAAAAAACCTCAGTGATGACCACACACCACACTCACTTCTTTTCATTGGTTGCTGTTAACTTGTTACAACCAATGGAAAGAAATGTGTGTTTTTAAAAACTGATTTTAACGTTAGTTTTTATTCTGATAAAGTCCATGCATGACGTAACCCCTTAATAAATTGATTATTCTTATGGTTTGGTTTGTCCTGGTGTGTGGCCATCACCGAGATTTTTTAGTGTGCTAGTGTATGTGTTAAAAGTGTTACAGGAAGGAATACAAAGGTTTTAAAATGTTCCTAAAATACAAGTATATGAGCATTACCTTACTGATGAATATGTCCAGATTGGTGGAATATAATATGAACCCAGTGATAGCAGAAATGAAAAAAAATAGTTTAGAACTGCTCTGTTACACTTCTTTTTTTTTTTTTTTTTTTTTTTTTCTAGAGTGGGTTGATATGTTTAAGGAATTCTGTGTCTCCAAATTTCTATTCTTTTTTAAGCACTTATGACAGATATGTTAGAGTGAATGTCCAAAACTGATGCAGAAAATTAGAATGGATTTTACTTGTGCATTGTGCTCACCAAGACTATCTAAACAAAAGTAAATGTTATCACTAAAAGGAAAGGTCTACATTTACCTGATTTCCTGACATATTGTCTAGTTTTAGCTCTCAATCATTCTGCCAGGTAGAACACTAAGCCTAGCTTCAGAGGTGCCAACACACCTCTCACCCACTAGCCATTCTTAAGTGTGACCTCTCTTCCCGGCCATATAAATTTACCTAACACTATGGATAGACAATTTCCCACAGTTTCTCCAGTCAGCTTGGTCAACAGGGGCAATTTGAGGCAGTGAAGCAACTGCCTCATGTTCACAGACAACCCACTACTAATAGTCCACACAAACTCAATATGTGAGAGATGCAACTACATTAAGAACTTTGAAACCATGCTCTCTCACACACCAGTCAGTACATATGACAATGGATTTGGTTGTCAGCATGCACTTCTCACCTCCTACGCCACCCAAACCCACATCCCACATACCTACATTTGCAAGAGTTCCTCACCAGAAACATACCTAAACACCAGAAATCTCCCAAATACAAACACAAGCATGCTACACATAATACTGCCTCTGCAGAATACAATGCACATAATAGCTCATGTACCAGTGTCTCACTTGTCAAGCCCTTAAGGCAAAACACAAACTCAAATATGTTAGTCATAGGTGATTCCATCATGAGACAAACAGGTGTCCCTCTCAACAGGCTGGATAAGGAAACGGTCACGGTCAGCTGTCTGTCAGGTGCCAGGATCTGCCATATTGGGTCCCCTTCAGTCAATCGAACGTTTACAAGTTCGAACCACATATGGCCAAGACCATATGTTTGAGCATGCAAAAGTTCAATCGGACTGAATGGAGATCTCTGTACAGAGCAGAAAGGGAAGATTTCCCATTTCCGCAATGTAGTGCAATCTCGGAGTTGGTACATTTAAGTAAGGGGGTGTGGGGGGTACAGGGAGGTGTAGCCCCCCTGCTATAGACATTTAGTTTTGTGTTTTTTTTGTTTTATGTGGTTTATTTCAGTGTTCAAACTTTTACAAGTTTGAACATATGGTCTCGGCCATATGTGGTTAGAACTTGTAAAAGTTTGATCTACTGAAGTAGATCCACCATATCACACATGCACTCAAGTCTATAAACAACAGGTACTGTTATGACTACATCATAGTCCATATTGGTGTGAATGACTTGAGATGTACCTCTCTGGACTATATGAAGAGAGCCTTGACTGAGTTCTCAGATTATGTGTCTCAGACAGGTATGTCCCTAGCCTTAAGCAGTATTTTACCTTCACCTAGGATGATGCCTTAATACAAACAAAAAATACTTGACTTCAATAATTGGCTTAGTTTCTGGTGTCATTCTAAGGGGATCCAGTATCTCTCAGCCTGGGATGACATGATTGACAGACCTCTATGATTTGCCAGAGATGGTTTTCATCTGTCACCCCTGGGATTTTGGCTACTGGCTAAGGGTCTTGCCACACCCCATAGTGACATAGTGACTTTCTTACTACCCATTCATTGACTGATTGACTGGTGAAATTACATGTGCTCAAACTCACTTGCCCAAAGATCTCTCAATTTCATCAACTGCAATGCTGTGGACCAGCTGGGTGACACCCCCACAAGGGGTGCCAACATCCTGGCTCTGGTGCTTACCAATATGGGGGACCACTGTAGCATCCCACTGTGAGATCTTCCTTGGTGAGATCTGACCACACATCCATCTCATTTGAAGTAACTATCACACCTGACCCCCTAGCAGCAACTAAACTAAAAAACTTCTCCAAAGCAGATTATAACCCCTTACAGGATGGTATAAATAGCTTCACTGCATCTCTACCCTCAGATTGAACTGGCATCTATGCTGCATTTTACAGCAGTGCTTTATACAAACACCTGTATAACTGCATGGATTTAGCCATACCTGATAGGATCAAAACAAGCTCCTCAAGGAAGACACCTGCCATTAACAGGCTTTGCAATAAGAGGAAGAAATTGCTTTTTAAGAGTAAGAGGGAGTGATCTCTAAACTGCAAACACTCCCTCCTCAGCCTAAACAAGCAAATAAGACTTCTTGCGAAGTCCTCCAAAGCAAACTATGAATCCAGATTAGCTTTCTCAACTAAGGACAACTATAAGGTGTTCATTAGTTACATCTGTAATCTAAAAGGAAAGGCCCAGATTTGTGCCAAACTGGTAGTTAATGATACCACATATATTGAACCTGTGGACAATGCTAACCTGTTGGCCATCAGGTTCTGTAAAAACTTCACTCCCTTGTTCCTGTCACATGCACCCTATGACATCTCCACTACCTGTCCCCTACCTTGTATCTCTAAAGAGCAAGTCATAAATGCCCTCTTTAAGGCCAAAATCACAACATCTATGGGATCTGATAACATCCCAGGCTGCATCGTATATGGGCTCCAACACAAATTAGCAACACCACCGTGTACTCTGTTTAATCATAGTCTAAACACCAGCTTCATTCCAGCTGAATGGAAAACGCCTGCCGTTATTCTCTTGTACAAAGGTGGTGTTTCCACTGACTCTGGAAACTATAGACTAGCCTGACTAGCCTTATCTGCAAGGCCATGGTGTGAATCTTCATGGACTTTATCCCACAAATATATAGGTAATCTCCAAACACTTGACCCTACTCAGTTTGTATTTTTCAAAGGGAGATCATGCCTGTTAACCTGGTGGACTTCTTCAAGACATTCACCAAGGCACTGGATGAGGTGAAATCTGGGCAAACAGGCTACTTTGACTTAGCCAAGGATTTTGACACTATCCCTTACTCGGGCATCATTGACAAACTCACCCACCTAGGTATCAACCCTTATATCTTTAGATAGGTCACTAACTGGCTCACTGATAGAACACATATAGTCAAAATAGGGGAATCCACCTCCAACAGCAGACCTGTAACCAGTGATGTTCCACAGGGATTAGTCTGGAGATCTGAACTGTTTGGAATCTATTTCTCTGAAGTACAAGCAAAAACTAAAGGTCTTTGGCTGACAAAGTTTGCTGATGGCTGTGAAATGGGAGTGGTCATAGAATCCCCAAATGATGTCAAAAACCTATAAGAGGGTCTTACACAAACAAATGATTGATGATGAAGTCATGACCTTAAACTCAATGCAAAAAAATGTGCTATCATCCCTTTTGGTAAGAGTAATGTTCCTGCTAACTGCCACATCAATAGCAACACCCTAAGTATGCACTCAGTGGTGAGAGGCCTAGGCACACAGGTTAACAGCAACTTTACCTTTGATCACCATGTCTCCACACTGGTAAGAAGGGCATTCTGTATTGCTCATCTCATAAGTAAGGGCATTGCTATCAGAAAAAAAAGAAGCTATAACTTCCCTGTACTCTTCCCCTCATCAGGCCAATAATTGAGTACAACACCCTTCTTGGTATGTACCTTTCAAAGCACCTGCAGCAATTGAAGAGACCACAAAGGTTCCTCAAAAGGAAAATTTAAGGTTTTCAGAATCTGTCCTATATGGATCATCTGAAATCACTGTCAGTTTATTCTGTTTCATACAGACTACTCAGAGGTGATCTCTGCCTTGCATATAAGGCAATCTCTGACTCTGATTATTGGAAATGCTGCATATCTGCAAGTCAAATGGTACATGGGTTACTCGGTATAAAAACCTTAACATGGTATGTGACATTAATTGAACCTGCTGGAGAGACAGATTTGTATCTCAGAGGTTACCACATCTTTGGAACAGACTCCCACATCATGTCAAACAGAACACCTCATTGGTCCTCTTCAAATGCAATCTGGATGACTGGATGGGTAAACATACATTCATCTTGGGGGTTCCACTTGTGTCCCTCTTGGATAGGGGCAATAGGTGATGATCATGGAAATAAGGGTAGAACTAGGCTAGGTTTGAAAGGGCCTTAGGGCCATTAGCCTAGTAACTTCCTATGATCTTATGTTGACATGGAGCAAACCTGAACCATTGTGGAGCAAGTTAGAGATAAAGGCAATACATGTGACATGAAATGTACAAGGGTTGGTGGGTACAGGTCATGTGTGGGACCCCAGATGTTTGGAGAAATATATCCAGGAGTATTATATTTTGGGAGTGATGACAAGCAGTTGTCATGAAAGGTGAAAATTATTTGGGATTCTGCAGAGTACTTAGTAGATTTTGGCAGATATTATGGCAAATCTATGTTGATAGAAACAACTTCTTCTGGTGTGATTTGTTGGAAGAGGATGGTACCACATTTAAGATGTTTGACATTTACAATCAGAAAGAGCAAAATAAAGACCTTGCATTTTGTCAGTATCTTTACCACTGTTTTATTTTTGAAAGGCAGATGAAGTATAAGGGTTAACCTGATTGACAGACAACAGAAATAAGGTATTGTGAGGAATTATTAGAGATAAAGCCTACTAAAAGGGCTTTATTACATGAACGTATGATAGGATAATACAGAAGATGGATAGTAGTGTTTGTCAAAACATAAATGGGAAATGCAGCTGGAGTGTTGAATTACACATTTGGAATGGAAAAGAGTGTTGACAGAAGTAAAGCAGTTATGATATACACATGATGGTGTTTTCTTACTTTAAACACTTATATCAAAGGCAAAACTCTACTATGAGTCTTAAAAAGAAAGGGTGAGATAATAGTCAATGACTTCCCCAGTACTATACTGGAAGAAAACACTGCATTTTTTTATTTTAGTTTTGAGTGACTAGTAGTACATAGAGCAGTTAAGTCTCCATACACTATAAATAATTATGATTGGATGTCCAATTGTAAAGGATTACTATGGGTTCTCAACATGTATGCCAAGATTCACTGCTTGAGCTTCTCTCTCAGGGTGAATTTTTGGCATTCATGTTGAGAACACATACCAACCTTTTTTAACAGTCATGCTGCACTGACACAGGTCTTTAGTAACATAATTCATCCATCCCTTTGCTTAGAACATATGCTTCCTTTTTTTCTCATCCTGGCTCTCCCAAATCATCTTACCCAAATCATTTTCTGTTTTCCTGCACATGTAACCAAACCATAGTCATTTAATCTCCTTGACTTTCTCTGCAACTGATTCTACTTTTTCTTCTGCTCTCATGTCATTACTTTTTCATCTGCCCAACAGAGTGCATCCTACCACCTATCTCACACACTTTATCTCCATCACCTCTAGCTTCCTCAACTGCTCTGCCTTAACTTCACAGGTCTCTGTACCATACAGAAGCACAAACTGCACCATTGTTTTGTACGCCATCCCCAGGATTTAATAAAATCCGTGTAGGTATGGTGTAGAGCCTACATGGAATGTATCCATGTACACAGCCATGGTTTCTCCTCGGCAGCGCCCCATGCATATTAATGATGGCAAGGGAGAGCTGAGGAATATGGATATTGAATCAGTGTCGGTAGAGGTATAGTGGCTACCCGTAGCTGCAGTTAAGTGTGAGTCTCCCTGTAATGCTCCCTGCCACAATTGTAATGTTGTGAAGTGAGTCAACTGTATAATATGTAATTTGTATCCTGTGTTATGCTTATTTAATTTTTTTTTATTTATTTATTTATTTTTTTACTGCATGTTTGAGTGGTGTGATACGGAGCGTAGCAATTCCAATCTAGGCTCACATATAGACAGCTGACACCTAGCAGACCTCTAAAATTATAAACCATGTAATTAATTATTATAATTCATGTTTTTTTTTTATTTATATTTGAGCAGTGCAGCGCGGAGCACAACAGAACCGAGTGGAGCTCATACATACATGGCTGACACCTGCCAGACATCTAAAAATAGAAACTGTATGTAAGTGTTTATTTATTTATTATTGTGTTTAAGCATGTTTGTGCAGTTTGGTGTGGTGCTCAGCAATCCTAATGGGTACAGTAGTAGTATATGTGAAGGTATACTAGGTAGTATAACATCCAAATAGCTACATGGGTAGAGTTACGTTCTTATGTGCAGTAGGTCCTGGGTTCAAGTCCATATGTATTTTTGTTTTGTTATTTTTATGAAACTATTGTGAATTTTGGCACTGCTGTGCTCTGCTAAGTGCTGCTCATTCATGTTAAACAGTGCATAAATGTGCTAAACCCTGCTAAAACCACAGTTCTGTGAGTTTTCATGCTGCTTGACTTCCCTTAGCTGGTTTGTACACTGCTAAGTGATGCAGCGCTTTTTCTGAATGTTGCTGAATGATATGTCAGGGCAGGAAAACAGCCTATATTAAGCCCAAAAGGTGGGAATTCTGTAACAGTTATTGGATTTCAATAAACTGTTGGTATGGCTGGCGATGTTGGTGAAAGTGTGCACTTTCGGGTGCAGAGGTGAGGTATTCAGAAGTCCAGGGTCATGGTTGAGCTCCTTGCAAAAAAACATGAACCCCGGCTGATGCAAGGCAGATTCCAGAGCTCAGAGTGTAAGGTGGAGCCCTGGGACCATTTGGCCAGGGAACTCACAAGTGTTGCTGGTATCACCCGCACAGGTGAGCAGTGTTGCCACCATTATGATGACCTGAAAAGGAGAAAGAGGGGAACCTTGGACACCTGGGTCCAAGAGGCAAGAGCAAGGAATGCCCCACAAATATGTAAGTAATTTATCCTTTGTTTTATTAGGTTTACTATGGTTTGTGCATATGACAGTCTGTCAACAGCACTGCTACAGAAAATCAGAATGAAGTGCACAAAATGTAAATGGATGGGATAGTCATACACACTTATGCAAAAGTGTATTCGACTATCTGCATGGAGATTGCGGTACAGTGGGAATTGAAAATTAATCCATATCCCCACTGTACTGCTATCTTGGAGTTAGAATATATTAGTATCAAGGGTGTGGGAGGGTGCAGGGGGGCTTTCCCCCCTGCAAAAATGTGTTGTGTCATATAGGAGTCTGATTTACATCAGCTCCTATACGGCAATCACTTAATGATTTTTGTAACAATGTCGACTCAAATGTGTCGGTCATTTGGGTCGACATTGTGGCCAGTCGGAATGTTACTGTTCGGGCTTACTTTGTGTTATTTCAAACGGCAAATGTTTTGCCATTCGAACAATAGTAAACCATTTTATTAATATGCAAGCTGAATGCCTGCAAAACTGGTATGCGTAATGGTGTGCTTCTATCCCAACAGCTGCAGCTGAGAGGGCTCACAATGTTGAGTCCCATGCCGGGCGTCTGGCCAGGTTGTGCCATGAGTTTTCTAAGTACAGATGTAGTATGCTAACTGTAGTGCAATAAGCAAGAAAGACTAAAGTATATACTGCAATAAAGTATACACAAAAAAACTGTAGTGCAATAAATGGGCAATTAGAGCTGTAGTGTAATACATGAACAATAACAACTGAAGTTCAATAAACAATACCAATAACAGCAAAATGGTGTTCAGCAGGATTGTGTCGTCATAACCATGACAGTAGAGCTGTATGCATTGCTTGTCTATGATAAGGTTGCTGCAGTCAAGTGTAACACTGTAATAGCTGTAGAATGCAAAGGTAATGACCTGTAAACTGTATTGCTTAATTCATAGTACTGTCCAAGGCTGTCTCCAGGCCAATATCAGTCACATAATGCTCTCTGTTCCTTCTACTTCAGGTAATAAAGGATATTGGTGAAGTAGCCTACTCCATGGGCACATATTGTGTGTGTACTTCACAGATATTTCAAAGCAATAATGATACAAAATGTTCACCAGCATTGTTGATATTACAATAAAGCTGTTTAAATATATGCAGAATGGTTGTATTCCATGCATGTGTGTTCTATTGTCAGTGCAGTCAATTATAACACTGTAATAGTTCTGGAATGCAAAAAGAATGTCCTGTAACTTGCATTGCTCAACTCATATTATGGTTCAAGGTTATCTCCAGCACACTCCCTGGGATTCAACAAGCAGCCATGCAAGAATAAGTTATTCCTGCACAGCAAGGACCATTCCTGTTCAGCATGGCAGCACGCCATGCATATATATGAAAGCATGCTGCCGTGCTGTAAAACGAACACGGTTCCATGTACGAGCACGGGGGGTGTGTCTGAGATCAGAGCTCTCATAATATACATGCCGTCTGCACTCCAGAATTGCCTTTCAGCAATTTAAAATGAGCGAGAACGTGGGTAACACCCCCGCCCCATCAGGATAACAAATCTGGTCAAAGCCATAAGGGACAATCGTCCCTACAAAGACAAATGTTGTTAGAATAACACATGCAGCCTAAGCACATAGCACACACCTCCCAACCCATCAGAGTAAGGAATGTGTACAAAGTCAAAAGGGACAATTGTCCCGCAAAGCAGAAAGTTGAAGAATAACAGGTTTAGCGTTAGCATGGATATTCTGAAGGGTACAAATAAAATAACACAACAAATAATTTTTTTTAAAATATGGAATAAGGTTTAAGCATAGCTGCACAGATGTGCCCATTGCTTAGCTATGCTTAGTCCAGCTTAAACAACACAAGAAGTTAAATAGCAAGAGACATCCAGCATAAGCAGTATTGCAATAGTGTAGTGGTTAGAGCATGCATTTTACAAGCAGCCATACCTGGTTCGATCTCCACTGTAACCAATTTGCATTTTACATGTGAAAGCAGTACATAAACGTTTCTTTTTTATAATTAGCTGCAAAATAAAATATATTTGTAACCAGAGTACTATAGTAGGTCCAGTTGTAAGGTGTCAGTTTAATAAAGTTGTGAAACCCCCATATAAACACAAGTGCCCCATACAATATAATCACACATGAATAAATGTAATGAATGCACATTAGGAGATTTCAGAGACAGTAAATAAAGTTATAATATGTAATGAATGATGAATCAATTTCATACAGCAGGTAGTGTATAAAATAAAAAATAAGCAATGCTAAGCATTGCACAGATTTGCTTACCAGGTGTAAGCATTGTGTAAATATGACTGCTAAGCAATGAGTAGCCTAGCTAAGTGGATTTACCCATTGGTAAGCAGTGCTGAACCTGCCCCTTTAAGCACTGCCAAACTTAGCTAAGCAGGTTTGCCAGTAGCTTAGCTTAGCTCAGCATATTCAAAATCATCCAATCACGGCAAAGCGCAGGAAATCGGCCATATTTAAACCCCACAGGAAGGAATACAGCTCATAACTGGTTGCAGCTTCCCACTGTAGGCAGTATGGCAGGAGTTGGTGAGGGCATTCGCTTCTGTGCGCAGCTCTGGGGAAAACAGGAGTCCAAGGTCATGATAGGACTCCTGGTACAAAACCATGATGAGGGACTGCTGCAGGGCTAGTACCAAGGCTCTCAATATAAAGCAAAAGCCTGGGACCATCTTGCCCATGATCTCACCAGTACCACTGATATCCCTCGGACTGGTGAGTAGATAGGCAGAAGGGTGATGTCCCAGCAGTGTGTAAGTACTCATACCAGTAACTGTTTACTAATGTCCAGCCTGTGTATATGATGGATAGGTATGCCTAAATATTTCTCTATTTCCCTTATAGCTGCAGCTGAGTGGGATGTGAATCAGGAAGCTCATGCTAGTAGGTTGCAAAAGCTGTGTTGTGAGGCTGGTGAGTAACAATCCTGCTTGTAGTTGCCATACCAAATAAATATAAAGTAGTAGAAAGTCACCTGGCAGTATAAAAACTGAGTATGGGTTGTACTGAATAAACCAGACAATATGACAGTAATAGTCCTATACAGGTCATATTTAAATAAAACTGTAACTGCCTGGCAATAAATTCTGGACTGGTTGTGTTTACTCTGGTATTGTATGGATTTATTGTTGCATTCTCTGAAGAGTAATGTTGTGTTAACCACTGTTACCCACACTGTGCTACATAAAAAAATGTCTAGGAATGTCTGTATAAGATTGTTGTAAATACAAGATCAGATTGTACAACCAAGAGAGACTTAGAGAGAAAACACTGAAGAGATAGACAGCAATATTCAAATAACACACTCTGATGAAACTTCGATTGTTATATTTTTAGCAGACACAGCCATGGTTTGAATCCTGGGAGTGGTGGTAAGCTGTAGGCATAATCATGCCTCTCAACTCTACAGATTTTTGCAGAATGTCGAGATAATTGGCTCATATTTTCTGCCTGTTCCCTGGTAAATTAGTGGGATGATCTCAGAATTGTTGTCACTAAATAATGGCATACATTTGATTTTCAGACCACAAAACTTTCAGAAAATGTATATTAAAACAAATCCTGTCACTCTACCAACTTTCCAAGTTTATGAGAGCAGTATTCAAAATATGTCCCTATTTGTACCCCCATGTTGTCAAGCTTTGTTCAGGGTGTGTGCATTAAGAGATTGAGAGGTATGTGCATAATATTAACTAGGAATCTGGGAATGTGTGTAGAAACAGTCAAGTAGTGTTAAGAAACATCCCCCCCACAAGTCCTTCAGATAAGAAAACTGTAACTGCCTGGTAATAAAGATTTAAATCCTGGACTGGTAGCGTTTATTCTGGTAATGTATGGCCTGACATGTAGCATTCACTAACATCTGATATCAGAATAGTACTGTTGTGTCAACCACTGTTTCTCACACTGTGCTACATAAAAATATGTCTAGGAATGTCTGTATGACTGTTGTAATTACAAGGTCAGACTATACAACCAAGAGAGACTTAGACAAGAAAACACCGAAAGAATAGACAGCATTATCCAAATAGCACACTTTGATGAAACTTAAATTGTTGTATTTTTAGCAGACACAGCCATGATTTGAATCCTGGGAGTGGTAGCAAACTATATGCATAATCATACCTCTCAAATGTACAGATATTTGCAGAATGGCCAGATAATTGGCTGAACATTTTTGCCTGTTCCTCTGACCCACTGGCAAATCAGTGGGATGTTCTCAGAATTGTAGTCACTAAATAATGACATATATTTGATTTTCAGACATCAAAACTGTCAGAAAATGTATATTAAAACAAATCCTGTCACTTTAGCAGCTCTCCAAGTTTATGAGAGTAATATTCAAAATATGTCTCTATTTGTACCCCCATGTTGTCAAGCTTTGTCCAGAGAGTGTGCATTATGAGATTGAGAGGTATGTGTATAATAGTAACTCATAATCTAGGAATATGTGCAGAAACAGTCAGGTAGTGTTAACAAACATTCCATCCACAGGTAAGAGATGTAGAATTTAGCTATAAGACAATTGAAGTATACACTGTGTGCAAACATACCACTGTCCAAACCAAGGCCATAGAGTATTGTAATAATACCTGTAGAATAATGATTAGAGCAATGATCATTAAAGTTGTGAGTACTGAAAGGATATATAAGTTGTTAATTGACATCTCTCTCTCTTTCCCACCAAATCTCACTAATAATCTAAACACACAAATCAATGTGTATGTTTACACCAAACCTACTGTTGGGTTATATGTCCTACTGGTCAACAAATATTGAAATGTGTTTCTATTAATGTTCCATGTTGAAATACTATCATTGGTGGCCTGTTGCTATCAATGTAACCTGCATGCCATTGTAATGACCACTGTGGTTCCATATATGCATGTGTTCTGTTTGCTATGCAACTGTTCCAAATCTGGTGTTTTGGGTTAATGGGAATATCTATGCATGCTGTTATAACTAATCCTGGATTGTGTTGACTATTACTAACCCACATATGTTTTAAAACTGCAACACCATAGCAAGTTTGGGAAGGCCGGTCCCAGCGTACCCACCTCTCCCACCTCATCTGGCTATGGCACTGGGCCCCAGCACATCTGGGTCCCAGCGTACCCACCTCTCCCAGCTCATCTGGCTATGGCACTGGGCCCCAGCACATCTGGGACCCACCCTGGGACCTCTTCATCCACTGGTTCTGCACCTCAGGGAATGGGGCTCACCCCCCCGGGAGCGGGCACAGACAGGATCCTGTCACCCAAATTCAGGTCCGGGGATGGGTGCTTAGAGAGCTCTGAAGGGAGTTTGGAGATCTGCTACGCCAGCTTGAGGGCCATGTGGGACATTTAGAGGGCCAGCCTGACCCTCCTGATAAGCCACTAGCACAGCCACCTTTAGGGCAATGAAGGTGCAATGGTGACTGTCCATGGATAGAGACCTCAGTCCCACTGTTTCCATTTGGGGGCTTATGGGCTTCCAATTTCAAAACGCCCCTCCCCGTCCAAGGTGTTTACTCCCCACATGTGTCATATACCATCTCTGTATTCTGTCTTGCCTGTTTTCCTACCTAACCTACCTCCCCAAATATACCTACTATCTTTCCCCAACATTCCACTCTCACCTTAAAAAAGGGCAATCTGTTCCCAAAAAAAAAAATTCACCCCATACACAGCTGTCCATTTTGCACATGTGTCCACTGGACACATGTAACCTGGTCTAATTGGCTTCACAATACATCATTGTTGTCTTCACCCCTCTCTCAGGGGATTAAATGTCCAAATCTACCTCCAAATTCAGTATATATGCACAGCTGTTGCTGTAGAAGAAATGGACAGCTACGGACCTTCCATACACCAGTCCTGCACATACTTTATCTACTTTCCTTATTGTCTTTCCCTCTTTGTCTCCCCTTTTTCACCACTTTCCTATCATCCTTTTTTTTTCTTTTTTTTTTAAGAAATTAGCATGGGGGTAAGTGGGAGTAAGGACATTTAAGCAGTAGTAAGTGGGATTAAACCTGTTTGCGTGGCACTAAGCAATGCCTACACAGAATGAGCACTTTCAGGCTAACTGTTTGTAAGCATATTTATATATATATTGCTTACCACCTTGGAAACCCATGCAAACCCACTTACAACTGCTTAAAAGTGCCTTAATCACTCTGTATCCAACAGCCCTTGTTTTGCCCAGCAACAAAATAATCAGCCCTTGCAAGTATCAAACCCAGGACCCTGCATAGTGTAGTCACAGCAGTTAACTACTAAGCCATCATATCTGTGTAGATGTCTGTTGTTTTTTCAAATATATCATTCAGTACACATACTGAATAGTAGTGCACAACTGCTTTGACTACTACAATTGTTTAGTACATGTAAGTGAAGATAGTGTTGAATCAGTCATATTTTTATATCTAAACATACACATATCAGAAAAATATGGTGGGATACATCTGGGAAGGTATATACAACACTCATATTTACACATAACAAGGATATGGATATATACATATACATATGTATATATACAAACACACACACACACAGATTTATATATATATATATATATATATATATATATATATATATATATCAATATATATATATATATATATATATATATATATATATATATATATATATATATATATATATATATATGTATATATAACATATCCCCATAACATGTAGTGGAGTCATACCTCGGCAGCAATAGTCACAAAATCTTAATGCAAGGGAATGTAATGTACGTATTGCAGGTATAAATGTAGAATGTTGCTACAGTAACAGGGGTTGTGTCAACAGAAATGTTGTGTAGGAAGTCACTTCTGATACTAACATATATGCCATCAGTTACTGACAGACATCATAAGATCATCATAGTGAAGTACCGCACAAATCACAATAATGATCCTGTGGAATACAGCAGAGATATGACCAATAAACATGGACAGTATGACACAATCTGGTCAGTCCAGACGTATACACAGAACTCTTTCGTGCAAGATGTGTGGACCAAGGCTGACAAAGTGGATGTTTACAGCCAAGAAAATGGGGATATCACAAAAATACTGGAATAGATAAGTTCACACAGTTGATGCATTCAGACACTCCTGTCTGCCCTAACACATATTAACCAGAGAAGCAAAGGTCCCAAGCCCACATAGTTCCCACTAGTTAGTGATATACATCTTTACAGCATCCCACTGCTTTTTCAGAAATACACAATCCTTATGGGGGCCAGGCAACAGTACATCTGACAAATACCTGGACATAACATCACAGTAGGTAAATACACTGAGCTGCTAGCCATGTGACAAGGCACTGTTTAAACTGCCATCAGACTGCCACAAAACTAACCCAAGTTTCCTATGGGGGAATACACATGTACTTGCAAATATCGCAGGCACTACAAGTATGTAACAGCATGGAGTAACAGACACCAAGTGTGAAAGTGCATACCCACAACCAATCTCAACACAGTCACAGTCACATTATGGTAAGCTTAATTAATAGTACAGTATATGGACTGTGTGAACAAAACCATCCTCATATTTGCCACTCACACACTTCTTCTTTTTTTGGCTTTTTCCCATTTAGGAGTTGCCACAGTGGATCACCTGTCCACTCGTGATTGGCAGTGGAGTTTTACGTTTTTGAGTTGCCAGCCCAGCACCCAACCTTCCACAGAAGGCACACACATGCACACACTCACACCTAGGGTCAATTTAGAGTGTCCCATCCACCTACAGCATGTCTTTAGGATGTGGGAGAAAACCAGAGCACCCGGAGGAAACACATGTGACCACAGGATGGACATGCAGACTCCACACAGAAGGCACCCCAGCTGAGGATCGAACAGGAGAACCTCTTGCTGTGAGGCAGCAATGCTAACCACTGCAAAACAGCGGCCGCCCATTTGCCATTCACACACTAACCCTACATATACTGGCCCAATACACAGTGTAGTCTGACGCCTGACTGTGGTATGGGACATGTTTCAGTCTGGCCCTACAAACATATACCCTGATAGGGTACCATAAACTGGAGCAGCATGCAATGTTAGATAGAACAGGACCAAGAACACTGACATCTACCCCTGTCTATACACAGGCCAAGTAACATATTCACAATACACACTCCATCAACAATCACCATAAGTACACAGACTGCACTACTGTACAGACTAGAACAGAATGTCCAAGTTTTGTCCTCAAAAATAAGGCCTACTATATGTAACATGACTAGCAGTCTGATATCTCACTGTCTTGTTATCAGGTATGATGTCAGTAAATAATGATATACTGTATATATATATGCACCTTTTACTGCATGACATATTGACAAAGGGTGACACACTTGCGGGACAGAGGTACAAACACAGGGTCAATATTGACATATTGCTGTGATAAACTGAGAAAATTCCTGGTGTAACAGGATTTGTTGTGACATATCTCTTCTGTCGGATATGAAGTCAGTAACTCATATGGATGTCACCATGTACTGAGTGCAATCATCAGCGTATGCTACTGCATTTCTATATAAGTATATATATGTATAGATGTGGTATAAAAGTATACCCAAGCGGTTTATGTAATTTTTGTATAATTTGTTGAAGGTATGTGGTTGTGTAGACAGTTTTAAATGATGGGATCGCAATATAGGAAAAAATGTTTTTGAAACTGCTTGTCTCTTTAAATGGAATTTCAAATGTTGGCGCCAAAAGTTGCTTAAATAAACTTATAATGATGGTATTCACTAGTTCTGATGAAGTCTGCGAGCTGCAGATGAAAGCGCTAAACTAGTGGTACTAATCGGTACTATATGGTGTTCGTATAATAAAGGAAATTGTTTTTATACATTTGGCATAGCCTCCGTATTTCATACGAAGATTTGTGCGTTTGTATGCTGGATTGGGTTGTTCAAGCTGCGCTACATCTTCTGTTCCTGCAGTAGCTGTTGAATTATTTCTTTGGTCGCTAATTGGATTTATTTATCAGTTGTTTACTGGCTATGGCGGAAGCAGGGGGAGAAGCGTTAGCTGCATCGAACAACGATGAAGTTATTCATTTAAGGGCTGAAGTAACCGATCTGAAACAAGATGTAAAGAAACTTATGGACATGGTGTTTTCTTTATTAGAGTCACCTAAACTTACGAAGGATAAGGAACATACATCGTCTCATAATGATTCACCGATGATTCAGGTGAACCAACGTAAGGAACTAGCACACATTACCGACACTGATGAGGACATACCAAATGGCCAATTGTGCGATACTAATAATGATACGCAAAATAGACAATGTCCTATCGATGTGGCCCTTAAGGACAGTGAGGTTCTAGCAATGCCAGAGAAGGATTTTACATTTGATTTTAGCTTGTTCCATAGTTGGGTGGAAATAGAAAAGCAAGGAGCTAAACCTAAAAATAGTTTGCCTCAAAGGACATATTCTACTATGGCCAGATTGCAAAATGCAAAATCTAAAGGTACTGTAAACTGTGAAGCTAATTCTAAAAATAAGATTCATGTTCAAAACAAAGTTATTAACAGTAAAAATGTTTCTATTAATAATGAAGTTATTGACAACTTTCTTAAGAATGAATATGTATTTGACTCAGTAAATGGTGTCACATCTCATAGAATGTATCAAAATAGAGATGAAAGTGAAACCATTAAGAATATGATTTACAATTTGGGAAATAAATTAACACAGATACAAAATATTAAGGTAGACAATGCCTATCTGACACAATGTATCAAGTCCCAAATGGTGCCCAAGTGTATAAGATTTTTTAAGTTACCTATGGGAGTGGAATATAATGAAAGTGTTATTACTGAATTTAATAGTTTATTTGATGAATTTGGTTTCATGTACATGAAATTATTAATGAAATGTCATGACGAAAAGTTAAATGTATTAGTGGATGAAGTGGAAAATATTAATGAAATGATTTTACGGAATTCTGATTTTGAGCAATGGAGTGAATTATACCACAAACAATTTCAAATGGCTGATACTATGGCTGGAAATGTTGTTTGTAGAAAAAATAAGAAGTTAGAACGTGATATGGAATTATACAAAACACACAAAGTTTATGTTTGGCCTCAAGATAGGAAGTCATTTACAGAAGAAAGACATATGAATCACAGAGACAGAAGAGATATGAACAGACATGAGAATTTTCAGGGAGGAAGATTTCATCAGAATTATGGGAAAACATACAATCAGGGCAACAGGAAATACAAACCCACCTAGTTTTAACAAAGGAGGGAAACATTGTACATACAGTTTTCAACAATGAAGAGCCCACCACAGTGGAACACACTAAAACAAACAGTAGTGAAGAGCAAAAGTCAAAAAGCATTGTTGAAGAAGGAATGCCCTCCATTAGAGCTTATCAAGGTTTTAAGGTTTATAACTACACAGAGATGCCTATTCAGGATGAACTGTGTTCATTATTAAGCAAGGGTATGAAGTTCATACCATCTCAAAAATTCAATTTAGTTGATCACATCAAAGAAATTAAGTTATTCAGTAGGAGGCTTAATTTAGCTTTGCAATTCGAAGCCAATAAGGATGGAAGTAACAAATTTATATCCACAGATTTAAAGAGAAAAAGTTCCTTCATACCCACTAGCAACATGCAAGTGAATGTGTTTGATCAAATGGTATGTAAGGAAGTGTATTGTTTTAACCAAGAAATATCTAGACAGCAAAGAATGTACAAATACCCATTAGATGACAACATTACCAAACAGGAACGCAATTGTTTGAATGAGTTCATTAATAGTAAAGAAGTAAGAATTATGAAGCCCAACAAATGTGGGGGAGCTGTGATATTTTCCAGTATGGCTTATAAAGCTGAGATACACAATATTTTGCATGAGACGGGTAACTATGAAACAGTGTCCATCAATCAAATTAACATTGGCTTCAGAAGGATTGATTTGATTTTGGAGGAATATTTATTAGATCACCGAATTACTGAAGATGTATATAATTTTTTAAAAGTGGAACATCCAGTTATGGCACACATAGTAGGGATTCCCAAAGTACATAAATCAGTAAATAAGCCTCCTTTTAGGCCTATTATATCAGGCTCTAGATCTAAAGCATTTAACATCGGAGTAGCAATTGACAGATGGACTAAACACATTTACCAGAATCTACCCTTTATAATAAAGGATTCATGGGACTTTTTAGGGAAACTTAGTTCTGATTTATGGTCACAACAGTTAACTTTGATTACCATAGATGTATGTGATCTATTTTCTAGTATACCTAAAGATGAGGGCCTGGAAAGGTTTGGAAACTGTCTTAGGGAATTCTCACAGATTAGTTGGGATAAAACCAACTTAATTATAGATATGATGGGATTGGTCTTGGACTATAATTATCTCACTTTTTAAGGAGAATACTTTAGGCAGCGTAAAGGAGTGGCCATGGGGGCATCTTGTGCCCCCATTTTTGCAAACTTGGTCATGTCCGACTGGGAAAATGAATTCATTACCACCTGTGAGTTCTACCCATACATTGCTTATTATGTGAGATTCCTTGACAACATTTTTATTCTGTGGAAAGGATCCAAAGAAAAAATTATAGAATTTATGGACTATATAAACGGAACCACTGAATTCCTTAGATTTACATATGAAACTAGTAATCAGGGTATTGCATACATAGATACATATATTAGTCTAACCTCAAATGGATTTACATCCAAAGTACATCGAAAAAGTACATTTTCTAATGATTATTTGTACTACGGAAGTGAACATCCACCACATATATTTAAAAATATTATTAAAGGTCAATGCATCAGATGTGCTAGGATGTCTTCTAGTAAAGAATTAATGGTGAAAGAAATGGAATTCATTAAAGAATTATTTGTGCATAGAGGTTATCCTACTAGCATGATCAAGGACACCATAGAATATGTGATGACTCAGTGGGGACTTAAATATAAGCCTTTATTGGGATATAAAAAGGAGATCATTGTGACTACATATAATGAACAGGAATACAAAGGTAGAGTTTGCGTTATCACATACACTCCATAAAGTTATAGAATTAGAGACATTATTGAAAGATATTGGGATATTATTACAGTAATAGATTCTAACAAGAATATTTTAGGAGAAAAAACTAAAATTGTTTATAAGACTGGACCTAATGTTAAAAGATTGTTAGAAAGAACAAATTACAGAAATGTGACTAAACAATATGGAACAACTTTTACCAGGAAATGTGGAAGATGCAATCAATGTAAGTACGTTAATACAAACAGTAAAATCATATTAGGTGATACAAATAATACATTGATAAGAAGTATAGGTGAAAATTGTAGTACCAAACATATAGTGTATTTAGCTGTATATAAAGTATGTTCAGCCTATTATATAGGCAAAACAGAAAGGCAGTTAAAAAAACGAATTTATGAACATTATTACAGAATACAAAAACAGGATTGTAAAAATGCACTATATAGACACATTAGAGAATTTGGAGAAGATCATATCTTCTTATTTTGTATTATAGATGAAGAAAAAGACATACTTTATGGTGGGGATTGGAAAACTAGATTAGCCTGCAAAGAAAGTAAATGGCAGATGCTTACTGACTCCACAAGAAGTCCAGGTATTAATGAATTTATCAGCATTAAGCCCTTTTTAATTATGGACTCATAAAAAATCATAAAAAATCATAAAAAATGTTATATTAGATTTATAAGCTTATAGAATTTTAAAATGTAATATGTATTTAAATGTTATTTAAATGTCATAAATGTTATACATATATTTTTATATAACGTTGCACTTAATCAACTAATTATTTATTTATTTTAATAAGTATATATATGTATAGATGTGGTATAAAAGTATACCCAAGCGGTTTATGTAATTTTTGTATAATTTGTTGAAGGTATGTGGTTGTGTAGACAGTTTTAAATGATGGGATCGCAATATAGGAAAAAATGTTTTTGAAACTGCTTGTCTCTTTAAATGGAATTTCAAATGTTGGCACCAAAAGTTGCTTAAATAACCTTGTAATGATGGTATTCACTAGTTCTGATGAAGTCTGCGAGCTGCAGATGAAAGCGCTAAACTAGTGGTACTAATCGGTACTATATGGTGTTCGTATAATAAAGGAAATTGTTTTTATACATTTGGCATAGCCTCCGTATTTCATACGAAGATTTGTGCATTTGTATGCTGGATTGGGTTGTTCAAGCTGCGCTACATCTTCTGTTCCTGCAGTAGCTGTTGAATTATTTCTTTGGTCACTAATTGGATTTATTTATCATATATATTGACAAAGGGTGACACACTTGCGGGACAGAGGTACAAACACAGGGTCAATATTGACATATTGCTGTGATAAACTGAGAAAATTCCTGGTGTAACAGGATTTGTTGTGACATATCTCTTCTGTCGGATATGAAGTCAGTAACTCATATGGATGTCACCATGTACTGAGTGCAATCATCAGCGTATGCTACTGCATTTCTAAAGATAGGAAATGTGTGAGTAACACACCACATGTAAGACTCCAAACTCTGTCCAGTCTGCAGTGAGCCCTACAGGTGTGACTTTCCTCAACCACATAACACTGTCATGCCAGACATTTAATCATGTAGAACATCCATATCCACACAAACCCTGTCAAACCAACATTACTTCAAATGTAGACAGATTGTTATCTTCTGATGTAGCATTTCTGACCTCATTTGGTGAGACCTGACTATGTAACTGAGGTTGTGCTTGCACCTACATTGACAACATGATACAGGTATTCAGTGGAGTTAGTGGCATCTGTCCATACAGGGCATGTGTATAAGGCATGGTATTCCCTTTGTGGGTTATGTTTGCAGTCTCTACAGTTGTTGCAGGTGTCCAGTGGGGAACATAACAAAAGGGCCACTGTAAACATTTATTTGCCTACTTTGGGGATGGAACAGGGTGCCATGTCCTTTTACATGCCGGATAATACACACTCAGTGAGGAGATGGAAAACATCAAAATACTCTCTGATGTCAGTGGCACTATTGTGGTCAACAGGCATGTAGTCCACTGCAATTACACTGTGGTTACTATCTGTGAGGCAATATTCAGGCAACTACCAATATATTGGCTCTTGCCTAGCCAAGTGTATTTGTGTATGAGACGTGGGTGAAGATTGTTCTCTGAATAATAGAAGGGTTGCCTTTATTGTTCACCAATCTGTAATGTCCTATGTTGGGCTATGGATTGTCTACACCAGCCTCTCTTGCATTTGACATCTGTTGTCCTTGTAAGGTGGACATTGTGACATACACTAGGTCCTCAACAAAATAATTTAGCAAAACCCACCCCACAATGGATCCTGTTATTATACAAACACAGCAACCTCCACACAGGACACTGATGACAGCCACATACACACTTGCCAGTAAAGAGACTCAAACCCCTACCTGACTATCCCCTACCTAGCTATGTATTGTTACTATAGTGTACCGCATTTATCGCATGTGCCACAGTGCTTATAGGATGGATGTTGTTCCTAAGCTACTTCTAAGGTGAGGAACATCACTAGCCCTTGTAAATAATGGCTTTGGGTGATGTAGTGGGTGAGAGATTCCAAAAATAATTTTACCCTACACACACATTTACATTTGCCAGGGGTGATGTTCAAACCTCTATCTAACAAGGTGTACGGACAATTATGTTATGCATTTACCACATGCATCACTGACCTGACATAGTTTAGGTTTGGCAAAAGGTACTTCTAAGGTGGATGATATCTGCAGAACTGCTAAAGTCAGGCTCTGAGATGTGTACTGGGTGTAAATGGGGCCAACATCTTGGAGGTACACACACATACATACTTACACACGGAAATACTTGCCACAGATGAGATTCAAACCCATGCCTATGTAGTTACTGCTACTACATTGTTCCGCATTTATGGCACATGTCATGGAGCTTACATGTTGGAGAGTTCTCCACAGGTATCTTTGAAGGTGACCAACATCAGCAGCAGTGCTAAAGGAGGGGTATGGGGAGAGTAGTAAGTGAGAATGTCCATAAAATCAGGTATTATCAATGACACACTAACTATTTCACACAAACACACAGTTTCACAATTGTCATGTCAGGGATTAGAACTCCTACCTATCTAGTATGCCACACTAAAATATTACACAGTTATCACAAGTGCCACAGAACATACATGTTGGAGAGCTCTCCACAGGTATCTTTGAAGGTGACTAACATCAGCAGCAGTGCTAAAGGAGTGCTAAAGGAGGGGTAAGAGGAGAGTAGGAGCTCTATTAGGATAAAAACCAAACCTTCTCCATGGCTTTCTAAGGAAACTAAGCAAAAACTCCACCTCAGAAATAAATACTGGCACAGATCACGCTTAACTAAGAACCCCATTGACCTCCAAAACTTTAAGCAATTGAGAAATGAAACAAAAAAAGCCATAATGTCTGATAAACAAAACTACTAGCTACATTCACAGCAATCCCACCATAATAAACCACAAAAATTATTGGCAAGCATTAATGAACTATTACACCCTGGTCAATCTATTACAACAAACCCACAAGGCTCTGACAACAACAACCCCAAACAAACTGCCAATGCCTTAATACGTTTTTCACCAAAACTATTCAAACTCTAGCCAGTTAACTTTCTCCACAAAATTCAACCTCATCTAAGACTGAATCCAACCCACCTCCTCCATTTCACTTCCAGCCTGCCCCTACAGCTTTTATTCTCACCCTTTTACAAAAACTTAAACTTTGCACTGCCTCTGCTGACCAACTACCTGCAGAATACTTACAGTTAGCAGCCAAATCTATTGCCTACCCCATCTCCATTCTCATCAATAGAAGCATTACTGAAGGATACGTCCCCATTCTTTGGAAAGTCTCACATATTATTCCCCTTCATAAAGGGGGAGACTCCACTGACCTTTCCAACTACT
The DNA here is from genome assembly GCF_019279795.1 of Protopterus annectens. Classification (NCBI taxonomy): domain Eukaryota; kingdom Metazoa; phylum Chordata; order Ceratodontiformes; family Protopteridae; genus Protopterus; species Protopterus annectens. The sequence continues at coordinate 942,103,769 of NC_056739.1, read as the reverse complement.
GTCCCATAGCCCTACTCTCCCCTTTATCTAAGGTTATGGAAAAGTGCATCCATAGGCAATTATTAGACCACCTTCTCCATAATAACCTGCTCTCCAACTCCCAACATGGCTTCAGACCTTCCCACAGCACTACTACTGTCCTCCTCTCCTTCATGGACACCATCAACAAAAACCGCAACCTTAACATACTCTCCTCTGCACTTTTCATTGACCTGTCCAAAGCTTTTGACATGGTAAATCACAATATACTCATAAACATTCTGAAATCTATGTCACTTGATGCACTAGCTATAAAATGGTTCCTATCCTACTTAAATAACAGACATCAAGCTGTGCTCTGGAATACCACTCTTTAAACCCAACTACCCGTTAATATTGGTGTCCCTCAAGGGTCCATACTAGGCCCACTCCTATTTTCCTTATTCATCAATGACCTTCATGAAGCAGTTCCCCAAGCTACATGCATACAATACGCAGATGATTCTACACTTATATGCTCAGCCACATCTGAATCTGAACTTCACTTCCTTACACAGAACTTATTTAGCTCAGTAGAACTATGGTTTACAAAATGCTGTCTCATACTAAATTCCAAAAAAACTAAACTTCTACTTTTTATACCTACCAATAAATCTCCACCAATTGACTTCACTATAGCTTCCAATAATAGCACTGTTATATCCCAGGATCTTACTACCAAACTGCTAGGTATCACCATAGACAACAACCTTAACTTTGACACTCATATTAATAATATCTTGAAAACAACTAACAGAAAAATAGGCTCTCTATATAGGATCAAACCCTTCCTCACCCCTGCAACTAGAATAACTACCGCACCCATCTAATCTCTACCCTACTCTATGCCTCCCATTTTCACTAACCTGTCAAAAATAACCTTAAAAAACTAGAAAACTCCTACAACAACATAGCCAGATTTGCCACTGGTAACCCTTTTAAAACACACCACTGTATTAATCTAAAATACCTAGGGTGGCTTGAATTACAGCAACAGCTAAAATATAATCAACTGACCATTGCCCATAAAATTCTTTATCAACCTGCTAAGACACCCATACTATCTAACCTTATTCATCCCTACAATAACCTGAAATCCCTAAGATCTTCACAAAAAATCCTCATAAATATTATCAAATCAAACAATAGAGCTGGAGACTCTCTCTTCACTAACACTGTTGGAAAAATCTGGAACTTACTCCCCAATGAACTTTCAACACTTCCCTCTATTTTCTTGTTCAAAAATAAACTTAACCTCTTCCTTAAAACACATTGGATGTGCCCCTGTACTAAACCTGACTAACCTACATGCTCTCACTACTTGTTTCAACCCCACCTTATATGCTCTAGCTACCTGTTTCTACCTCACTGTCTCAGCTCAGTAACAATCTCATCAGAATTCAAGTACCATTCTACCTGTACTACCTAGCCTTACCTATTAGTATACTCTCATAAAAGTTCCAGTCTTCACGATTAGAACTTTCTTACTCAACTTCTATTCCAGTCCTACTTTCCTTTTTTCCCCTTCTTATATCTAGAATTATATTATGTTTTACTATCAATCTTTCTGAACAGTTAAAATGCAGCCTCATGATAAATTGTATTATGTTTAGTCAATATTTTATGTTATATACTCTATATACCTGTAACCACTTTTTAGCTAATACTGCTTTAGTTATTATTAATGTAGTCAATCTCATGTATGTACTTCTGTAGATATGTACTGTAATTGAAGTTTGGAGCTTATCTCCCTGGGCCTCTACTGAAAATGGACATATATCCAGCTAGACTAGCCCAGTCAACAAATGTAAAATAAATAAAATAAATAGTAAGTGTGAATGTTCATAAAAAGCAGGTATTATCAAAGACACACACACTCTGTCAAACAAACACACACAGTTGCCATGTTTAGGATTAGAATTCCTACCTAACTAGTATGCTACTCTATAGCTTTACACAGTTATCACAAGCACCATGGAGCTTATGGGGCTGGCACTTCTCCAAAGGGTTATTTCACTTGCTAAAGTAGGGCAATGGGAGGTGTAGTGACTGTGAGTGGCCTGAAAATTATTCATTTTCACACACAGACATACTTTTACAATTACCCTGTTTGGGATTAGAACTCCTACCGAACTATTTTTCTACACTACGGTATTACATACATATTTCAAGCACCACGCAGCTTATAGGCTGAGTCTTGGCCATAGGGTTATTTCACGGTGACTGACATCAGCAGGAGTGCTAATATGGCCAATGGGAAGTGCAGTGTATGTGAATGGGCTATAAACCATTCCTCTGGAAACACACACACAACACTCAGTCACACACAACTTTACATTTGACAGGACTGGGTATACAAATGCTAGATGAATACTGATTTGTACTATTGTGTTACACAGTTATCAGAAGCACCACAAACACTATAGGGCTGAGGGCTACCAAAAGGAATGTCTACAGTGATTGACATCAGCACATCATGTGATATTGGCCAATTGGATGTGTGGTGGGTGGGACAGGCCTCATGATGGAAATCTCTCTGTCACTGTCTATCTCTCTCTTCCCCACATCTCTGTGTGTGTATGTTTGACATATTATAGTGTGTTGGCCTTGGATATGTGTGATTATTCCTATCCAATGTGTGTGCAAAGCATGAATGGTGTACAATGTGGTGTGTGTGCACAGACATCTGTGACTGACAGATATGTATAGTCCACTGTGTTGTCAGATATGGGCTTCATTTCTCTAAGTGTAAGATCATGCCCAGTAGGACCTTCTGTATTGAGTGTGTGAATCCATTCCAGGTAGGTTGTACTCAAGTCCAGGATTTGGTGTTCTACACCTACAGCTAGCAACCTGTTTCTGCAGGATATCTGTAGATAGGTTGACAATATGGAGTCACAATGGGCAAAAGATAGTGGGATACTGAAACTATTGTGCCTGTGCTGCTTGTGTTACATGGTTGGTGTTAGCAGAGATATTTAGACATATGTACTGTTTTACACTGTGATGTATTATGTCATCAACTACTGACAGATATACTTATTTGCTCACAGTTATTTCCTGGGAAATACAAGATGAATGAAGCTGTGTCTAGTATTGTTGTCTACAGCCTACATATTCTTGCACACTCATGCCATTCTGAAGGGGTAGCTGCAGACACTTGCTGATGGGTCTGTGTAAATGGTCCAGCACCTTGGTACTGTGGTGGCTGATGATCCCCTGCTTGTACATATATCAACATAACAGAACGGCCATATCCTGCTGTGGCCATACCTCACAGCTGTACAGATTCACCCAGGTTACCCAGAGACAGGGCTCATATATCTGGTCAGTTCCCCTTTACATTGTGGTTTACAAGTAGGTTTGTAGCCACCTATTACTGGGTTGGCAGGCAGGGGTAGTATGGGCACTCATCAGAGTTTCAGACTTCACACACTCCATGACATCCATGCTTCTACTCCCCCTACTCTGTTATTCTATCCTCATCCTAACATTATGTGAGTGATATCTGAGAAGTATCCCTATAGTTGTCCCTTCATCTCAGCGATATTTAGGGGTTGGTCCACAGTTCATGAAGTAGGACATGGTGGGCATGCTACTGGGATTTGAGAACATGGCCTTGCAGTTGTGTTCTGTGGACTGTGTTATGTTGTTAGTTGGGACCTCATGAAATAACATACATTGGCAGTACGGGTGAGGCACAGGCCTTTGACAGAGGACTGTAGGGCATTTGCTAGTGATGCAGTCCATCTGTAGCAGGGCAGTGCATTCTGTCACTCCTACATTCCCAGGCTGCAAGCCACTGAATTCCCTTTTGTGACAGGGTAAGTGTGTGAGATGTTAATGGCAACAGTTCCTGTCCATATTAATCCATTGGTCTGGATGCTGGCAGGGTGCTGCTTACAGCTAGGGACACATCAGCATGGGACACCTTTTCAGCATGCTGCATTCTGTGGGTATTCCCATACAGAAGTGGGGGTCATACTGTACTCATTCCCAACAGCAAGGATTTGACCTGTGATAAACCTGTGGCTGATGGTGGGGTGAGCTGAATGCATGTGTGATATGAAAGCTTCTTGCAGCTGACTCACAGATATACCTGGGACATTCCCCATATGCTGCTTTGTTCAGGGACTTTGGCAGTCTGTCATTACTTCACAATTGTGCCTTTTGTGGTCTGCTAGTGATTGGTCAGACTACATCAGTATTTTATACTACACAGAAAACTAATGTGCTGCTAACCTGTGTGTGTGTGTACAATACCAAAGGTGTGTGCAGTTGACAGTTACATTTTATGTACTCTGTCTAGGGTACTTCCACCTGTGTACTGTGTGTATGGCTGGGCCCACATTCATGGCATGTCCATCTTTCATACGGTGACAGATATTGACATCTGGACAGTGAGTATGGATGACAGCTGACATGAGTATTGCTGAGATGCATTGTGGTTGCCACTGCAGTTGTCAGAACATGTCCCTGTCATCAACAGTACTGGCCATAGGCCACCAAGACACAGCCTTCCATGCCTACATGCTGACCACTTCCACACAATATTGAACACATAACAAGCTAACACACTGACCCCTGCATATTGTACACATGCAACAATCTATCCTGTAAATTGGGCCAGCTCAGGTAATCTGTGCTCCACTGTTATTAAACCCACACATACATGTTACTGCATTTCAACATGGGATTGTGGGGGGGGGGGGGCACACCTGATAACTGTAAACATTTGCTATGACTGTACTGGTATTTCAGGTACTCTGTTGGCTTCCATTTCATTTTGTATTCTGACCTATCATGCAGAGTAGAGGCATATCAGTAGAGTAAAGATCTTAGGTTTTATTGCCATGCATTACAGTTTCAGACTTCTTACCCTTCAGAACTAACATACAACTGCCAGACCTGTTGTATTCTGTCTGTGTAGATCTGGAGGGGGCTGTTCACCATTGCCATCAATTAGAGGCCTTTGCATGGCCTTTCTTTATGGTAAACTACACCTGTCCTGCTGGCTGAGTCTGGTGTTGGGTATCTGAGCCTCACTAAAATGCATGTGTGTGGACACACATTTGGGCCACCACATGTACTGCAGTGGGATTTGTCACCTTGTCTAGTACTGTCTGCTTTGTTGACACCAGTATTTGTTATGGATTTCATGCTGCCCATATAGATGTCCACTCTCTGCTGCCATCCCATTCAGCTACCCTATTCCCTTGCATGCTCACATCCATACCATAGATACAACTAGCAGAACATGCTACTCCATTCAGCAATTGATAGGAAGAGTGACTTACCTTGTGGCTGTGCCAGTATTGAAGATGGTGCTGGAGGGCTAACTATGTCAGATGCACATAGTACACTCCCTATACATGTAATGCACCAGCAGTGTCATGCTTGACATCCCTTTTACTGTATGTGCGAGTTACAAAGAGGTGTCATTCCCTGGGTCCCTACCATGTCAGTGTATGTGCTATGCATTGCCTCTTTGTCAAAGCCTGAGCATACCAGGCATGCCTCCTTCTACCTACATGGGCAGGCTCAGGTTGTTCCTTCTCCGAGTACCTCTGTGCCTGTGATGGCCTTGGCAATGGTGAGGGTGTTGTGTGGCCCTGCCCCATACTGTTCCTGCTGCAGCTGTTTCTGCAAGATTATATTGTATAGCATGGCACATACAATAAACATTTGTGTAGATGTAGCTGGACAGTACTGCAAGGCTCTACCGGATATGTCCAGACAGAGGAACTGTGACTTGAGCATCCAAAACACACACTCTATTATGATTCTGGTTTGTGTTTGTGCCTCATTATGGAGTTCTTGTTCGGGTGTGTGTGCATTTCTAATGGGTGTCATCAGCCATGGCTCCAATGCGTAACCAGCATCCCCCACTAGGTGGCCATTTGGGATGTCCCCACTGGCAAATTTCTGGTACAGCTGTGTCATATGTCAGATGTGGGAGCCGTGATAGCTTCCAGGGCTGCCAGCACACACAATCAAGATAATACCCTGGGCATCCCACATGGCCTGGCAGTTGATGGAGGGGAAGCCCTTGCATTTTATGTAGACCCTACCCCACTCACCAGGTGGTACTTTGATGTGTATGTGCATGCAGTCTATAACACCCACTACCTCAGGGTATTCTGCTATTTGGTGGAAGAGATGCATATTGCTGGTAAATGCCTCACAGGTGTTGAGCAAATATATGTGCTCACCAGCATGTGCTGACATGACATCCAGGAACTGCTGGAGTACCCTGGATGCTGATGCCTGTGAGATCCCCATGATATCCCTTGATGGCCTTTGGAAAGTACCTGTGGATAGTATTCTTAACCCTACACTTACCTTGGTATCCACTGGGATGGGTTCCCCTCTGTTGGTTCTGTGTGTGAGGCATGGCCAGCACAGCTCAACAATTTGCTGTAAAATGTCTCTGTCCACCCTATAGTGCTCCACTATCTCCAGCTCATGTAGCCCCTGGTAGGTTACCCTTGGTCTGTACACTCATTTCCTCCTCCTCACTCTGGGTTGGTTGTCAGCATTCACATCCTCACCACCCGCAGTCTCTTCCACATATTGATGTATGAGAACAACAGCAGCCCCTAACATTTTGTTAGTTTTGTCAGATAAAATTTCCCTGTCTGTGTACACTGGTGGTGTAGAGTTTGTGGGAAAATCCAGAGTGAAAGGTGTTTGCATAGTTTATAGTAGTGTGCTGGGCTGGGCTGCTGCTTGTGTAATTGGCTGGTTCTGATACATTTCACCTGGCAGCTCTGCTAGTTCTCCTTTATTGCCTTCCTACTGCTGTTTTCCCTTCCCATTGCCTTCCCATTTAACCCCTGAGGTGCACCGTGCATACCCAGTGCTCAGATGTGAACAGAGCTGCTATTTCCTGTGTTTTTGGTTTTGTTTAAAAGCCAGTGTGCTGTGGGCACACCAGTTTAGGCAATGTAAACACTGCTAGGCAGCTTCAGACACACACCCTTCCTTAGCTGTGCTTAGCTAAGGGCAAACACAGACCACAGAGCTCCACTAAGCTTACAGCATGCATGACACTCCCCCTTGTGAGGTCATTTACCTCTTATACTTATACCATGGTGTTGCTACACCTACATGGTTGGGTGCAAACTAACACTGAGAGGAATTCTGTTATTCAGTGTCAGTCCCCTCATTTGCACAAAACAGAATGCTAATTCATAGTTACCACACTCACACTGGGTCTTCCCCCTTAGCAACCACTATTCCCTGGTATTGTTGTCTTATGCATGCCATTGACAATCATGGCAAAATGCTGATTTGGGTTTAAAAGCTTATTTCCAACTTGTTTTCATATTTTTGGGCCTATTCCATTTACGTACAGCTGTCCTATGCTTAAATGGCTGAAACTGGCCAAAAAAAAAAGTTATTTTTTATAATTTTGCAACTATTTCCCATGCCAATGGCTATATATTTGGCCATTGGCATGCCTAGTACATTGAATACATGCTTTCTTTGGAGCTGTCTTGCCTCCATTTTATAACTTGCAGAAATGTATTCGGTTAGTAACTGAATACATTTCTGCATTACACTATTCCTGCACAGGTGCCTGTCTGCTTCCTGGATCACTAATTCACCTCATTTGCATGGTTTTCACCAGCAAATGGGGTAATTAGCATATAGCAGTGGTTTCCATGCAGGGATAGTGTAGGAATGCCCGTGCATGTCCTGGGAGCTCGTTCCTGGCTCTCTCTTCAGCCATATTGCGTGCAGCGGCTCTTGCACTATTCCTGCATACCATGCAGAGATTGCTGAATCCTGGGGACTATCTGTCACGTAATGCTTGCATTTCTCTCTCCCAAGGAACAAAAGTTATATGCGTAAGGTAGCCCACGTTATAAGCAGATATCGTGTTTAGATTTCACAGAGTTTTAAAATCAGTAAGAATAATGTGGTCACCAGCATTGTTGATTTATAAATAAATCTTTTGACTTCCAGTATGGCTGTATTCCTTGCATGTCTATACTACGTTGCTGCAGTCACTTATTACATTATTTGCAGATGCCCCCTGCAGTCACAGCTATTAGTTACTACTCCCATGCCTCGCAACTAAGGCATGACTGCTGTCTAGTTAATGAACTGTATACAAACATGCCTCTCAAGTGTCACAATATCTCGTACTGTAAGTAATATTGCATAATCTGTCTGTCACAGGATTACCACAGCCATTATTACTTGGAATGCAAAGTCTTATCAGATCTGCTTACAGAACACCTTGGTAGTTATATACGTCCATATGATGTGCAAGTGTTCTGTCTAGTTGTATACCTGAATTTGTTTTTGGTTGGCCCATACTGTCCCATGTTGCTATACCTCAATTACCTCAGCACGTCAAAGTAGGCTGGTACCAGCTGATCCCCTACCTTGTCTCAACCGGCTGTGGCACCGGGTCTCAGATAGGTGGTGGTACCCTCTACTGCCCTGCAATAACTGCAGTGTCGGTACTGCCACTCCATGGGACAGGGACGGACCTCCTTCTGGGAGTGGTGGCGGAGGGGGAGTTGTCACCCAGGCTGACATGCTGGTCTTGGTGCACAGGATAGTCCACTGTGACTATGACCACCTCCTGTGTCAGATTGAGGACATGCTGGCCAACCTGGTGGGGCAGCCTATCCCTGGTGCCCAGCCTCCAGCACTGCCACCAAGGTGGTAGTCAAAGAGCAGTGCCGACAATCCCATGGGTGGAGATGTGAGTCATGCTGCTGCCATCTGGAGGCTCATGGGACTTGAATTCCACAACACTCTCCCTAGCCAAGGTGTTCACCCCCCTCATGTGTCATACACCACCCCTGTCTGCTGTATTTTCTGTCTTGTCTGTTTGCAATTTCATCCTCACCTACCCAACTTACTCTCCCCCACATGTACCCATGTCCCTTCCCCAACATTACACTCTGACCTTAAAAAAGAAAATGGGCACCTATCCCAAAAAAAAATAGTCGCATAAATAGCTCTCCATTTTTCACGTGTCCATTTGACACATGCAATTTAGTCCAACTGGGTTGATGGAGCAGTTATATTATTCTCACCCCACTCTGGGATTTGACAATACAAATTCATCTACAAATTCTGTCAAAGTGCACAGTTGTTACTGTACACAAAAAAGATACCTATGGTTCTTTCCTACACCCTACCTGCATATCCCTCCCTGCCTTTCACTATGTTTTTCCCTCTGCTTGCCCCCATTCTACCACTTTCCTATCTCCCCTTTTTTCTTTTCTTTGTATTTTTTAGTGAGGCACTGAGCAATGTGCCATGTCATGCAGCTTTGCTCAGCTCAGTTAAATAGAGCTATAATGAGTATATGTGTTTCTAACACTGTAAAAAAAAACACCTCTGCCATGTTTCGAATGCGAGCTCATCATACCTGCAGCACACTGCATGTACCTGCTACACCATGCAACTCTTACTTAAAACAGGTGGTTTAAGCAAAACACAGTAATTGCCAATTGCAGTCACTAGGCATGTTTCAGTGGAGCTGGGTGCCATACCGCACCGCACAAACTGGAATAAAAAGTAATGGAAAAAATGAGAGTGTACCATGGATTCTGGTGCAATAGTACATCACTAGATGGCCAAATACATAGTAATGGATATAACTGAGGCCTGTAATAGCAGGTAAATGTGTCCTTTTGCCAGCAACTTGTAGAAAGTCAGCTGCTAAGGCATTCATGGCAAAATACATATTCAATGGGGACCCTGGTGCAGAAATTCATCCATATAAAGCCATGCACATACCATTGGCTGTAGAAAATATTTGCAACAGCCTGTATATCTGCACATATATTTTGCAAATACACCTTGTGTAGCTGTGACTCAAATAACTCAGTCTGTTAAATGCCCTGCAAACAGTGCATTTTACCACACACAGTCCTGGGTTCAAATCCAGTGTTGTGCTGCATTTCAATTACATTATTGTGCAGACAGCAATTAATGAATGACTCCTGCACTCATTATCCACAGAAAGCATTGTAAATTAAATAACTGCTTTTTAGTGCTGGAAGCCACAGGCCTGCATGTAGGGACACATTTCACATATCCACTGTGTGTTGCCTAGTACTCTGTTATTGACACAGTTGCTTAACATATGTACCTTAAACACATGCCTTAATTGGAGTGTAAAGAGTACCCTCACCCTGGATCAGCTTCTGCAGCAAGGCTGACATAACTGACACAGATACATCTACAGCTTGTTGTCCTGTAAAGTGTTCACTCTCTCTGCCTATGTCTATTACCTACAGCTGCAGCTGCAGCCTGTGGTACACACAGCTCTATTAGACCTACCCTCTGTGACAATGTAGTCTCTTCACCCCAATAATGTCCATCTCAACAGCTAAGAAAGGGGCTCTGTTCTACATGAAGGCCTTATATATATTGCACAGTGGTTGCATGTCATTGGTTAGTGATAGTGCAACTCAGCTGTTTTGGCTGCAATTAGCATATCGAGTCACAGATTGGTTTAGAGGCAATTACCTGCTAATGAGAAGCATGTTAAAATGCAAGCAGCTGTCCATGTGCAAACATTCTGCACTATCTCAGTTGTATCCACACATGTAGTACATTGTCACACTCTGGGGTATGACATGTGTGAGCAAGCAATGGATGGTGCTGGCCATTTTCTTCTTGCTGTATCTGTACATAGTGGACATCCATGCATTTGATTCTGTAATGTGTTTCCATTCTACTGTGTTTCAGGACTAATGTATCAAAGATGGCATGCCCCCTTCTCAGATGCGGAGAATGAATAAATACTTCAAGGACTATGGCAGCATCATCACATCCTCCTATCCAGGGGGAGGCATAACAGAGAACAGAGGGCTGCACTGTGGGCAGACCTTGTCAGAGATGTGAATGAGACTGGCCACCGGGACAGGACATTTGAGCAGGTTCGACACCGTGGTACAGGCATGGTGGATTTTACAAGATGAAGGACAGCTGATGTAGCCAGGAATCATACCATCACCAGTGGAGGCCCTACAATGGAATAACCACTCAGCCACTGAGGAATTCCTGGCAAACCTAGGGACATGCAACAGCTCCCAGCCATCCATCACACCATACATTGTGGAGGTGGATGCCACCATGTCCACAGCAGAGAACTGTTCAGGTAGGCTTACTATGATCACCATTGTACTACTGTAGCAGTCATGCTGTCAGGCTGTACATACCTTTACATGGTTGTCAGGTTTATGTGCTGTGGGGGGGGTCAAGATCAGTTGTACACTTATACTCAGAATGTCACCAATACATCAAGTAATGCAGTAGCTAATACACATGTGAGGTATACGCAGGTATTACCTTGTTGTGCTGCAACATGCAGTGGTACTGAAATTATCTCACCTTCACCTTTTTACAGGTCCATTAGGAGCTGTTCAAGGCCATGGTCCTGCTACTGGTAAGCTTGATACTGTTTTGTTATGGAACATATATATGCTATTAACTTTAAGGTCCAGGATAATTCCCTATGTACACTTAATGTTGTGTGTAACCAGAGTAGAATGTATGTATGTCCCAGTCTGGAACAGCTACCTAAGTTTCCTAGAGTGGGTAGTCACAAGAGTCTAGTTTAATGAGCAGAAACACTTTTGCAGTTATAGTTCAGAGCAAATAAGCCTCCTGGTGTACATAGGTTCATAGGTTCATAGGTTTATACTAGGCTATCTGCCCTAAGGCATTTATAAGCCTAGCCCAAATTTTTGTGGCTTACGCCACCCCTTATATGAAAAAATACTGTGCCCATTAGTTTGTTGTGCCACTGTCCAGCAGTGACACAGAGATGATTCCCGGGGTAAACCTACGATCTCCCATCCACAGGTCTAGATTTCTCTTGAACAGAGTCAGCGAGGTGCTCTGCCTCACATGGACCGGGATTTTATTCCACAGCATAGGGAGTCTCTGAGTGATAAATCTATCCCTCCAGCATGTCCTATTTATATCTGTGCTAAGGTTTAAGTCGCTTGCTCTAGTGGTTTTGGTGGATTTGGATTTTTGAGGTGGAGCATGTCCATTAATTCGGGTTGGACATGGCCTTGTATGTCAGGCACATGTCACCTCTGAGCAGACGGTATGCAACTGAATAGAGCTGGAGTTTCTTCAATCTGGCAGCATATGACAGATTTTGGAGTCCCTTTATCCTTTTGGTGATGAACTTTTGGGGTCTCTCCAATTGCTGCAGATGTCGGGTGAGATACATCCCGAATGGGGCATTGTACTCGATCATTGGTCTGATAAGTGAAGAGTACAGGGGAACAATGACCTCACTAGATCTGGATGTGAATCCCTTCATGATCAGGTGGGCAATGTAGAAGGTCTTTCTAACCACTTTAGCAATGTGAGTGTCAAAGAAAGGCCACTGTCAACCTGGGTCCCCAGGTCCCTGATAACCTCTTCTGTGCTTAGTGGATTGCCACCTATATGGTAGCTTGGGGTTACCTTGTTTTTCGAAGGGTATGACTATACATTTTTGGCGTTTAACTTCAGGCCATGGCTCTGGCACCAGCTATCTGTTTCGTGAGTCCCTTCTGAAGGATATCTGTGTCTGATGCACTTTCCACTATGGCGCCCAGTTTGCAGTCGCCTGCAAACTTTGTCAACAAAGTCCTCCTATGTTGGCCTGTACTTCTGAGAAGTAGATGCCAAACAATAGGGGCCAAGGACCGAGCCCTGTGGGACACCACTTGTGACCGGCTTGGAGTCTGACACAGCGCCAGCAACTCTAACCCTGTGGGTTCTGTCCTTAAGCCAGTTTGCAACCCATCTTGTGACATATGGGTTTACATTTAAGCTGGTAAGTTTTTCTACAATATCCGAGTGGGGTATTGTGTCAAAAGCCTTTGCAAGGTCAAGGTAGGCTGTATGGACTGCCTTTCCCTCATCAATGGCCTTGGTGACTGTTTCGAAGAAGTCGACCAAGTTCAAAAGGCATGATCTTCCCTTGACAAAGCCAAACTGGGTCAGGTCCAATGTCTGCAAGTCCCCTATATCTTTGTTTATGAGCTCCATTATGATCCTCTCCATAGCTTTGCAGACTAGACTTGTTAAGCTTATGGGGCGTAATTACCAGGGTCCGTGAGCGCCGCCTTTGTGGAGTGGGACAACAGTTGCCGTACGCCACTCCTTGGGCACGTATCCTGTGGTAAGGCTGAGATTAAACAGCTGCCTTATGCACGGGTTTAATTCCTCATTTAGCTCAGCACACAGCCGGGACACCATCCGGTCCCATTGATGCTGTGTTTTAGCTTTAGAGAGCAGCTTTCACCTGCATTTGAGATGTCCGGGAGGCTACACTCGGCTGGGATAGTTATCTCTCCTTTAGGGGGTAGAGGGGGGTGAAGTTTGCACTGAACCTGTCTGCCAGTATGTTGGCAATGTCTGTGGGTTCAGTGATTTTTGTATCATTTTGGAGTAATTCTGAGCATATCTGGGAGTTTCCACCCAGGTTCCTAACATAGCTGAAAAAGGCCTTATGATTGTCCTTTGAATCCATGGCAATTTTTCTCTCAAAATTGGCCTTAGTTGATTTTATGAGTGCTCGTATTTTTTACTAATAATGATCAGGGTGACTTCCCTTTATGGATTTTGTTCTATCATGTAATAGCTTTCTCCTCTTATTGTAAAGTTTGTTAATGGCTGGGGTCCACCAGACTGGACGTTTGCCCTTTGTGGAAAGAGTCTTGGTTTTATTTGGGATTGCCTGATCCATGCAGTCCTGGAGGTGTTCATAGAAGGCATTTGTAAGGTCTTCCAGCTTTGGTTGTGGTTTCCACTGGCTCAGGGGCCTTGAAGGATACCACACCAGTCTTGAGTAGTGTGAAGTTTGCTTTAGAAGTTCTTCACTATGGTCTTTTTGTTTGGGGTGGGCGGGATGTGGATTTCCAGTGAGATTAGTTTATGATCAGATCTCACCAATGAGGGATATACTTCGTGTGGAGCATTTTGTCCCCATGTTTGTGACAATGAGATCTAGTATATTTTCTCCTCTCGTGGGAACAGTGACTAGCTGTTCCATGGCATTTGAATTTATGAACTCCAGGAACCGTTGGGCTAGAAAGTTAGGGCTTGAGTAATGTTCCCAGTCTATATTCGGGTAGTTGAAGTCACCCAACATGATGGTGTTTGGAGATACATTTATACCCTCCAGTGTCTTCAGGAAGGCTGTGTGGGGTTCCTGAGTTTGAGAGGGTGGCCTGTAGCATGCTACAATTTGTAGAGCAGTTTTGCCCATGGTTAGTTGCACCTGGATGGTTTCCGAAGCTTCGTGCGTTGCCACCAACCTGGAGGTGTGGGTATCCTTTATGAAAATGGATACACCCCCTCCTTTTGTGGTGTGGTCCGGGTTTTGGGGCCAGAACGCATGATATGAGGAGGCAATTAATCTGGCATGCCTTGCAAAAAATGAAAGGTTGATGGTACATACCTTAGGCATTGAAACTCATATTTGTATACATTTGTTAAGATAGGTGTACTGGGTTTTATGTGTTGTTTTATCAAGTATAGTGTCATATTGCATATCTAAAAGGTAAATTGTACTGGCCAAGTGTCACATGATTTACCTGACATGCTTGTTATAATGGCCTTGTGTCAAATGTGTATTTTATTGTGAGTTAGTCCGTTGTGCATGAAAGCAGAGATGAGAAGATGTGAAAGTGGTAATGCAGTTATGGATCCTCATTATTATGACTCTTTGTGGATTTTCCATAAATAATAGTGTAGGTAGTAATGTATTGCTTTTGTCTTGATCTCCACACATGACTGGGGGGTTGGAGTCTCTCCCACCCACAACCTGATGTCAGTGTCTCTTTGGAGTCTGATGATGATGGTGGCCACAGTAAGGCACAGGTGGGGTAGTCAGTGGCTGAATCTGTCCTAGAGGTTGACATCCCTCTTCTGCCCCCATTGCCACTGCACACAGTCAGTATGCCCACACATACCCAGTCCCCACAGGCCTCAAATATTGTACAGTCAGAGAGTGGAAACATTGAACAGGTCAGTGTGGCAACTATGGCGTAAGTGAGTGTAGACACTGGCCATACCCAGAGAGCTGGCAAGGTCTGACACAGGTGGATCGACAGGAGGACCGCTTTCTGTTCAGCTGTTGCAAGTTTCACATCACAGGTCAGTTGGCACATGTTTCAGAATGTGATGGAAGCACAGGCACATTCTGAATGGAACACTAGATGTATGCTTAGGGTTATGGATGCAGCACAGTCTGACATTTGTGACTGCCTCCACCACATTGGGGACACCCTGGATTGGTTCACTAATAAAATGGGCAAACAGTGGGCTGAGACAGTGTCTGTTTTGGACTGCACATTATCTGTGCTGGAACGTGTAGTTGAAGTTGGGTGCCGGACCCATGGACATAGGTCAGCAACACCATCTGCTGAGTGTCCATGTGGCTGTGCACAGTTACACTCCCATAGTGGCAGTACATCCAGTGCTGCAGAGGGGAGTGTGCTGTCCACACCATGACATGGCAGGCCATGAGCACATGGTCCTGGGTGGTCCCATGGGGGACACAGTCCCTGCAAACAGCAATCACCATCAGGTAGTAGCCCTGCATCTGACCTTGGGCATGGTGGTGCCAGTGCAACTCCTGGCAGAGCCAGTTCTCATGTTTATGGCTGGACACGGTGAACTGTCAACTCTATCATGTACGGTCCAAAGCTGTCCAACATAAAGATGTGCAGGGCTAGCACTGAGCTTGACTGTGTACACACACAGACACTCACACACCACTATCACATGCAGGTCACTTACAGACACATACAGTACCTCTCCATGGTCCATCTAACCCGCTCCCCTTCCTGACTCACACACATGCTGTCAACCATTTGGGCCAACATAGGCCTGCAGCAGCCCCACACAACACCCTGTGTATGTGATGATACCTGTGACACATCCCTGTCATCTTTCCCATCAATGCAGGAAAATTAAGCTATGTTTCTGATGCACAGGGTGAGTATATTACTTGACATGTACTTGTGTACTTCAGTATTGTTTTTCCATGCCACTTGTAGTGATCACCAACATACACTCTATGCTGGCATGTGTCATGAGTAAGCAACATACTTTTGTGGACCTTATGTTGTATGATGTTCTACTGACAGTATTGTTAAATAATGACAGTTATGTCATGGACCTTTCTGTTCCAGGAGTCTGAGGGGATAACATATGGATACACTGCAGCAGGGAAGCAGCACAGAATGGCATGGCAGCACAGCAGAAATATGACTTCAGCAAGGTACAGCAATATACATGCTTGGCTCCATAGGTTCACATATGTATGATAGTCTATCAAGGACAATAGCAGCATTCAGCATACTCATGCTTTCATAATTTGTAATAAGATCTGCTATAGGGCAAGATGTGACCCTGTTGGAGTGCATATTTTGCCTATCTCATGGGAGTATAGTAGGTGAATGACTCACTGTAAGGACACTAACCTGCTACGTAACATTAGTACTACATGCTTGTGAGAGACATTTATCTAGTAGACATAAACACACCCTTGAAACAGACCCTGCCAAATTGTACACAGAGGACCTCAGTGCACTTCAGCACATAACATCTGTTTGACTGGCAAAGGGCCATCATCTCAACACATGGCATCTGCCTGAGTTCCTCTTGGACTGGGGCAATATGTGATAATCCTGTACTGAAGGGTACACAGCTGTCTCTGATTGTGAGGGCTGTATGGCCATTATGCTAGTTTAGTTCACATGTCCTATGGCTCCATAACATGATGTATACTGCTATAATAGACTCACACACAGACATGGCCACATTCAGGCTAGCACCACTTCCACTCATTGCATACAGGACACACCAAGGCACACACATAGTGCAAGTTGGCTGTATGTAGATTAAAACACTTACATATGTACTGGTATACACTACAGATCACAGTACCCAATACACACAATGGAACCCATGTCTGCTAGTACTATCAGTTTAGAACATATAATGTTGTTGATAGCATGCCTTGTTGTGGTCAGTCATTTGGAGGGGGCCACATTACCTACTACAAATATAATTATGCAATGCCCCACCTATGTCTAGGTTACAAAGGTTATCAGACATATGCAATATGGATATACACATGCACCCTTTTGAACAGTGTGAGATTAGAACCCCTATCTGTCTTGACTTATACACTATAGATTACAGTACTTATGGCATGTACCACAGCTTATGTCTGATGCTACATTATCACCTGGTAGTCTTAAGGTGGCTGACATCATCAAGCCTTGTAGAAGAGGGCAGTTTGCAAGCCAGCAAGTTATGCGCCCAAAATGTGCATACCCATTGCTGCTGGATAGCCCATGAGGGCCATGAGGGTATGCCCATTATTTTGCATGGGTATATATATATATTTATATAAATATATATATATATATATATATATATATATATATATATATATATATATATATATATATATATATATACACACACATACACAAAGTGGGCCACAGTGAGATTAGAACCCCTTCCTATCTAGGCTTATACAGTATATATCACAGTACTTATCACATGCACTATGGCTTATGTCTGATACTACACTGTCAGCTAGTAGTCTAAAGGTGGCTGACATCATCAGGCCTTGTAGAAGAGGGCAGTTTGGAAGCCAGCAACAGCTGGTTGATAGCCCATGAAGGCATGCCCATTGTTTTGCAGGGGTATATACAGTATACACACACAAAGTGGGCTGCAGCAAGATTAGAACACCTACCTATCTAGGCTTATACACTATAGATCACAGTACTTATACAGTACTTATCGCATGCGCCACAGGTTAGGTCTGTTGCATAGGGGGTTGCAGGCACAGTATTTGTGCATTACATAAGCTAGGCTTGTGTTGAACAGCATCTGTGGCCTGCAGAGTGATATTGGTTAGTACTGTTATCGACATCTAGTATCCTAGCAGTGAGATATCTGTTGTTATTCTAGATATGTGTGTAAAGTTACCAATATGGCAGGGAAAATGTAGCCTGTCCATACGTGTGTTGACACCATTATACATTACACCACCTGCTCACATGTTTTAGTCTATGTTGTGACATTCAGCAGGCATAAGGGTCTGTAGGTCAGTGGATTATGTACTGTTGTGCTCTTAGTTTGAATCCTTTGTGCAACATTATGTCTGTGTGATAGTGCAGTTTACTCACCATAATTAGGGAATGTCAGACAATGCAGACATCCACACACATATTTCTGTATATAATAGGGATGTGTATATAAATGTAGCTGTGTGTATGTGTGTGATATGTATATGTGTTATGTAGATATATGGGCGGATTCTATGTAACATTTTAATATATACAGCTATATATATCAGTATATATCTATTTGACACTACATAGCAATAGATATACTATGCATGTGAGACATAGATACTGGCAGACGTATATGTATACATGTATGTCTGTATGTAGAGACATTTATACATAACAGGTCATTTCAATGAAGGGCCAACAGAATTAAGTTCATTTTTATTAAGTTTACAGGCATGCCCAGTGGGACTGTTAGTACTTATAATATGACTCCAGGCCACAACTACCTGTATTCCAGTCTGGGATTTTGTATGTTACAGATAATAACATCCACCCCTGTTTCTGCAGTACTGCGCTTCACTCAAAATGTCCACAGCATTCTTCAGCTGTCTGCTGCACTTAATATGTGAGTGAGGTTGGTAATGTTTTACCACCAACAGACTAAAAGTCTGCATACTGCTCAACTGTCCTGATTTTCACAGAATGTCCAGAGTTTTTCCTCATATCTTTGGTTTGTTCCTCACACATTTGTGATCTTCTCTTGCTTTATTGAATGTTGACATCAATACGTTCTACTAACTGCAGACAAACAATCATGTGTCATACTTTATATCCATCAGAAAATATGTACTACTGCAACACGTTTAATTCCAGCAACTGTCTAGGCTTATGTGACCAATATTTAAACTCTGTCCCTATGTTTGGGTCTTTGTTCCCCCAATCTTTCTGGCTTAGTCCAGATTTCTTGCACTAAGAGGTTGGGATGTATGATATTCTGTGAAAACACCTACATACTACTGCCTCACATGCAAAATATGTGAGTAATTCCAGATTAGAACCATTGATACCATCACCCATGCTAACTTCTTTAGTACACTGAGCCACACAGGTTGCTAGACAGAGAGGGGTCATTCATCACACAATCAACAGCATACATATGTACACTGTTATCCTGTCTGAAGAGAGACATAAAATGTATGAGTGCTATCTGTGTTACAGCCTGCTGGTATACTGCTGTGTTGGGGGTGGGGGAACAACAGCACATGATCAACTTGGGTAGAAAGTAGTCCAAATATCATGTGTACACACTGTTTAACATCTTCCTTGCCTGATGTTATGAATATTCCAACCATGATGTCTAGTGAAAATTAAGGAACACATACTATTGGACTAGGTATCAGTTGCCCCATGTGGATGTTAACTCTGACCATGTAGCTCACTATAGTTCCTTGCATAACAGCAGCAGATCTATACATACAATACCTTATTATAGTAATCCTTACAATTAGTATGTAAGTTAGAGACTTACCATGAGAATGCAGCAGTTGACAGAACTGTAGTGCAGGGCTGACTCTGTGTGATGCAAGTGGTACACAACCAATACATGGATAGGTACAGGTCGTGTGGGTTGGCTGGCATCAGCTATTTAAGTATATGTCTATGCGTAGGAGTAAGGTGTCAGTTCCTAGGGCCCTAGGTTGCCAGTGAATGTGCTATGTGTTTGTATTTTTGCCAATGCCAGGGCATATTGGGCATGCCTATATCTGCCTAAAGGGATAACATCAGGGGTTTCCTCCTCCGAGTCCTCCTGTGAGTGTGGCTGTGGTGACCTAGGCACTGGTGGGGGGTCTGTATATCCCTTCCCTATGCTGATCCGGATGCAGCTGCTTCTGCAGGATTATATTGTGTAGCATGGCATATACTGTGAACATATTTACCCCTGCGGCTGGAGATTATTGCAGGGCTCCACCAGATATATTGAGGCACCAGAACCATGACTTTAGCAACCCAAACACACAGTCTATGATGTTTATAGTTTGTGCATGTGCCTAATTATGGCATTCTTCCATGGGTGTGTGTGCATTTCTGATGGGTGTCATCATGCATGGTTCCAGTACATGGCCAGCATCCCACACTAATTGGCCATGTGGGATATCCCCCCTAGCAAACATCTGGTACAGCTGTGATGTGTGCCAAATATGTTAGTTGTGATAGCTGCCAGCACACACATTCATAATAATCCCCTGGGCATTGCACACAACCTAGCAGTTTATAGAGTGGTACCCCTTGTGGTTGACATAGATTGTACCCTCCTCACCGGGTGGTGCCTTGATGTGTACATGAGTGCAGTCTATGGCACCCAGTACCTCAAGGTAGTGTGCTACATAGTAGAAGTGTTGCATATTGCTGGCCCTCACCTCAGGGGTGAGGGGAAAATATATGTGCTCACTGGCATGTGGTAGCATGGCATCTAGGAACTGGTTGAGTACCATGGATGCTAATGCCTGTGAGACCCCCATCATGTTCCCAGTTGGTCTTTGGAAGGTGCCTGTGGCTATTATCCTAAGGGCAACACATACCTTTGTTTTCACTGGGATGGGTTCCCCTCTGTTGGCTCTGGGCCTGAGTTGAGAGCGGCAGGGCTCAGTAATTTCTTGTAGTATGTCCCTGTCCACCCTGTAGTGCTCTACAATCTCCAGCTCATGAATCTCCTGGAAGGTTACCCTGAGTCTGAACACCCTTCTCCTTCTCTGCCAAGGCCTACTGTCAGCAGCAACAGCAGCATTGACTTCAGCATCTAACATACAAATGTAGAAGACCTGTAGTAGGCCCTAGCATTCTTTCAGTTACAATTCTCAAGTCTGTACTCCAGTGTTGCACAGTATGGGGGAAAATCAAATTATAGGATGTATGCATACTTTATAGTGCTTTACTGTAGGTGTTGCCTGCATGATTAGCTACCTATGATGCATTGCATCTGCCTAATATGTCATCGACATCATTTAATGGCCTATTTAAGTTAAGCAATGATCAACACTAATTAATACATTTGGCCTTTTAGATACTCTGAGCACTGTGGCACACCTTGCAAACATGTGCCCCATAAGTAAACAATGCTTAGCAGTCAGTGCACACCCCCAGACTTGCACATTCAGCATGGTCATGCACTGCACAAACAGGAGCAGCTATGGTCCAATCAGCTCAGAAGTTAGTGGATACACTCTCTCCTGATGTCAGCGTCCTCCTCTGTGGACACCAACATGGTTCTCTACCTACACGGATAGAATCTGCAGACACGATTACCCCATTATGCTGTTCAGTAACTCCGCCTCATTTCCTTAGGGATCTGTGCTCACAACCTGGATACTACATGCTTCCAAGACCCTTGACGTTAGTAACAGCAACAATACACCATTGTAGATACTGCACACAGGGTCCTGTAATACATTTTTGTCTCTTGATATTAATATTTGATTTTTCCACTTTTTTTAAGGCATGTTTGTGCACTGCAGCACTCTGTGGAAACATGCCAAGATTTTTATTTAAAATTTATTTTAACATATTTACTGCAACTTTTGCAACACACAGAGGATAGTTTTGCTCACATCGGTGTGTGCTATGCCATTTTTGTCTATCTCCCTACATTTTTACAGACCTCTTTGTCTGTCTACAGTCCTGTACACAGAATATTTCCATGTACACTTTGGTCACTGGCACAGGGTCTGCAGGGGTGCCTATCTGCATGCTGGATTGCTCTATCTGCCTCACTTGCATGAGATTCACCTGCTTATGAAGTGATTTGCATGCCATGAAAGTTGTGTTGCTGCACTCATGCACACTGCTCAGCAGTGCTTATTGAATTTAAAAATGTTTGCAACCATGTTAGCAGTACAGCACACTGCCTACACAGAAAAAAATGTGTAGGCTTTATTAAAAACTCCTTATATGTTTTAGATTCTTTACCCTTCTTCTATCAAAGTTGACTTCCGACACCCTGTATTAAGTTATGGCCCCTCTGATCCTAGCCTTGACATACTCTGATATTCCTGTTTAGAGTCTGCTTGTAATGCAACATCATCTAAATACAGCAGCTTTTTTGATCTGTCTCCTCCAACCTGTTTGCTATTGTAATTCCTTGTATGAGGGCTTAGAAGTGAATCTTGATGCACACCTACTTCCACTGTGAACCTCCTCTATGAGACTGAACACTGTTTTTTTCTTGTGACATAGGTCCTTGTACATATCCTGCAATGTTCCTGTGATTTTTGAACCATCATAGGACTGCCCAAATCAGCTTTCTTGGGACTTTGTCATATGCTTTCTTCATATATAGGAATGTCTAGTTGTCCTCTAAGTTGAGTGAATGAAAACACCAAATAAGACATTGCTGCCATTTATTATATAAACATAGACAACATTACTGCTGCCACAACCAAGTAGCATATCAACCACATCATAATACAGCTGGTACCCTTTTACCTTATTCAAGTTGGCATAACCTATTCTGTTCCAGCTCAAGTTTAAGGTCCAAGTGTACAATCCAAGCTGCTTCAGACTTGCATAAAAAACTCTTAAGGGTTGCCTCCCAGCCCAGGCGCAGTCTACCCATGGCCAAGGCTTAAAACTGAAATCATAGAAAACAACTTCAATGCAAAAACAATAAAAAAACAAACTGGGGGCAGACAAAATGCGGAACGAAAAGCTGTTTAACCGCTTTTAATTTTAACGTACATACACCTATTGGTACCTCAGCTTTTCGCCTTCAGCGGATAGTATGCATTACAAACAGCCACCTTTTTATATATAAACTCAGACTCCACAAAATATCCAATTAGTTCTTTACACATTTAAAGTGACAATACTGTCTCTCGGATTTACTAATTTCTTGTGCAGGGCTAGCTTACTCCTGCACAGAAGCGAACATTTAGGAGCAGGATGGCAGTGCACCATACATATTAATGAGGAGCTCTGCCCATGCTCCTAGGCTTACACAGAGTGTTTAAGAGTGCAGGGGGCATGTCTGAGAGCAGAGCTCTCAGAATAAACACGCCCCTGCAATGTAGAACAATAGAAAGGGGTATGCAATGAGCAAGACCCCTCACAGGTGACCGCATATCCTCACCAACAGTACCCCTTGTGTATAACAGCAACAGAATGTATAAAAAAAAAATTAAAACATTTTTTTTTTTAAATCCGATTACAGCTAATCATAGGTGCACAGGTGTGCCCATTGCTTAGCTACGGTTAATGCAGCTTAAATGGCTGAAGAGTATAACAAGAAAGATATATGCAAATGAAGCAGCATAGCAATACTGTCGTTGGCAGAGCATTTGCCTTATGAGCAGGCATTCCTGGTTCGAGTCCCACTGTAACAGATTCAATTTTCCATGGCAAAGCATGTTATGAGTAATATTCATGTTGCATAACTCACTAAATAAAATATTTTTATGAACTGGAGTATTGCAGTAAATGCATGTGAGGTGTCAGTGTCATAATGAATAAGGCACTAGTAAGCAGGTGTAAGCACAAATAAGCAGTAGCAAGCATATTTAAGCACTAGTAAGTGGGCTAAAGCCCGTTTGTGCAGTAAGCAATGCCCACACTGGTTAAGCAATTCTAAAGCTAACACTGTGTAAGCAGATGTAATGGCAGGTTAGAAGTTCTTACCGTCACGCAAAACCAGCCTACAACTGCTCAAAAGTGCTTTAATCACTCTGTATCCAATGGCCCTTGTTCTGCCAGTCAACAAAATAAACAGCTATGCAAGTCTCGAACCCTATACACCATAGTCCCAACAGTTATCCACCAAGCCATCACAGAAGTACAGAAAAATGAGGTAGTAGCAAACAAGTCCTCACCGTAGTATAACCAAACTGAACCTGTGAAAGGAATCAGTATACATTCCTATGTACCATAACCCACTACATAACATAAATATGTGAACTGGAGTACAGCAGTAAGCCCAGACGTGAGGTGTAATTGTAGTAGAATGTTGAAGTCCCCAATAAAACACAAGGAACCCACAGAGTGTACGTACACATTAATCATGGATACAAGGCATACATATAAGGTGTAATGAATAATAACACAATGTCAAAAAGGCAATATAATGAAAGTCTAATGTAAGCAATGCTAAGCATTGCACAGGCCAACTTAGGAGGTGTGAGCAATGTGTAGACTAACTAACTCATTGTGCCCAGTGGTATATCCCTTTAAACAATGCCAACCTTAGGTAAGCAGGTTTGCCCATAGCTTAGCCTTTTCAAAACCGGCCAATCAAGGAAAAGTGTGGGAAATCGTCCCTACTTAAACCCAAGAGGTGGGAATACTGGTTGTAGCTTCCCCTTGCAGGCACTATGGCAGTAAGGGGAGAAGGAGTGCAATTCCGGGGGCAGCGCTGGTGCATCCAGGAGTCCAGGGTCATGGCAGGACTCCTAGTTAAAGGCCATGCTCAGAGACTGCTGCAGGGCTAGTATCAGGGCTCCCAATATAAGGCGGAGTCCTGGGACCGTCTCGCCCATGACCTTACCAGTGCTACTGGCCTACCCCGAACTGGTAAGCAGGTCAGGCACCACTATGCTGACCTGAAGTGGTGTGAGGGAGACCTCTTGGAGGAGTGTATGTGTGTAATAATTGCCAGCTCAGGTATATCATGGATAGGTATGGCTAAATATACCTCTTATGTCCCCCACAGCTGCAATGAAGTGGGCTGCGAACCAGGAGGTCCACATCAGTTGCCTGTTGATGTTGCAATGTGAGGCAGGTCAGTAATACTCATGCATTTACTGTCATAGAAAATAAAAATAAAAGTAGTAGTGAAGTAATTGCTTGTATAAAACCTGTATTGTTCAAGGCAAGTACTGGATACACTAGAGAATATGGCAGGAAGAATCTTATATTGTTTGTAAGTTAATAAAAATGTAATAGCCTGACAAAACAGGTTTAACTGCTGGACTGCATGTGTATATCCTGGTATCATACGGTAATGTAGATATGCAATTATGTAATAGTGCTGTAGTATTAAGCACTGTTACCCACACTGTGCACATAAATTGAATGTGTAGGAATGCCTGTATATGACAGGTATAATCCTCAGAGGCCATTTAGTACAACTGAGAGACACATAGACAGTAAACAGGAAAAATTCAGGCAACAAAAATGGAATAGCACATGCAACTGAGATGTGAACTGTTGTCTTATTAGCATGCACAGCCACGGTTCAAATCCTGCCAGTGGTAGCAGTCTGCATACAGAATCATACCCCACAACTGTACAGATATTTCCAGAATGTCAATTAAAGTGGCCCATATTTGTTGCCTATCAACCTGTCCCCCTGAGAAATCAGTGGGATGATCCCAGATGTATAGGCAGCTAACAGGAAATACAACTGATTGGCACACAGCTATGAGAACAAAGCTGGCACGCAAGCAACTCCCCAGTAGCTTATGTGACTAACAAGCCACATATGTCCAATTTACACACCAACTTGTTAAGCTGTGGTCAGAGTGTGAACAGCAACAGAGTGAGATGTATCTGCATAATAGTAATGTGGGATGCGGTACTGTGTGTGGGAACATTCAAGTAGTACTAATAAACATTCTTCCCACAGGTCTGTCGGATACCAACACTGTGGCCAGAAATACAAGAATGATATGCATTTGCTCTGAATAATGAGGTATTACACATCACTGTCACCCATGCTCTCTTACAGCATATAATGACCTAGGAAATCTGTATATGAGTTTTATAATACAAAGTCAGAATGCATAAGCACAGGGGGTTAATAAGACAGAAAGCAGATTGGAGATATATAGCAATATCTATCTAGCAGACACAACTGTGATGGACAGTGTTTAAGTTGTAGCAGACATCCATAGTCTGAATCCTGGGAGTGAAATTAGACTACATACAAATGCATACTCCACAACTGTACAGATGAGGCCAAAATGTCCAGTATATGTGCCCATATCTGCTGCTTGTCCCCCCTGTCCTCCTGGTACATCTGTGAGATGATCCCAGTTGTGTAGCCAGCAAACAGGGAATACAAGTGATTGTCAAACATTATGAGAACACACCTGTCACTGTAGCAACCCCCGAAACTGTTAGGAGAGTAATATTTCAAGTATGTCCTATCTATACTCCCATGTTGTCAAGCTGTGACCAGAGTGTGTACAGTAACAGAGTGAGATGTATGTGCATAATAATAATGTGTAATACAGAACTTTGTGTAGCAACAGTCAGGTAGTGTTAACAAAAATTGCTCCCACAGGTACGTTGGATACGGACACTGTGCTGAGAAATACAGACCATTATAACCTGTACTGGTACTGTTCACTCTGGTATTGTAGGGAATTGTGAGTGTTGCAGTTTCTCTGAATAATAAAGAATCACTGGTCACTCTCACAAACACTGTGCTACATAATATAACTCTGTAGGTAAGCATGTATATGTGTGTGTCAGGTCACTAAAGGTGGAAGAGGGCAATATTCTAGATATGTCCCGGCACACCAGCACGTGCTCAACACATGGCCAGAGTCTGTGCAGAAAGAGTTGGATAGCTATGTACAAAACAAGAACCCAGAATCCAGGAGTATGTGTGCAAACAGTTAGTGCTAACAAACATTCCCTCCACAGGTATAACAGGTAACAGGTGTATACTGCAGGTAAAGCTGGTTCTTGTGTAATGATGACGGCAGCCACATCAGTGACCAAACTAAGGCTATATGATAGTATAGTAACACTTGTAAGGTACAGATAACAGCACTGACTAGGAATGTAATGTAGACTACAGGACTATACTAGTTGTTAATTGACATCTTTCTCTCCCCCCACCATATCTCCAACAATAATCAACATACCCACCCCAACTGGTATGTAACGACTCTGATAATGTCCATTTGTTTGATAAATATTTTCATGGTTCCCATGCATGTGCTATATGGAATAATTCCAACATTGGTGGCATGGTGCCATCAATGTACCTGCATGCTGTTCTTATTACCACTGTGGTCCCAAATATGCATGTGTTCTTTTTGTTATGCAACTGTTCCGCATCTGGTGTCTGGGTTAATAGGAATATGTATGCATGCTGTTATACCTAACCCTGGAATGTGTTGACTATTACTAATCCACAAATGATGATGTAATGTGAACACTATAGCACGCTTGGGAAGGCCGGTCCCAGTAGACCCATCTGTCCCACCTCAGCTGGCCGTGGCACCGGGCACCAGCATGACTAGAGCCCAGCCTGGTATCTCCCTGTCAGTTGGTCCTGCACCACCTTTGGGTGGAACTGCCTCAGGGGATGGGGCTCATCCCCCCCCAGGAGTGGGCACCTGTCACCTTGTCGTCAGGTCAGGGTCTCAGGGTTGTGGTGTGTAGAGCGATCACCGAGCAGTTTAGTGATGTTCTACACCAGCTCGAGGGCCACATGGCATGATTAGAGAGTCAGCCTGGCTCTGCGACTCAGCCCCCAGCACAGCCACCTTTGGGCTGTGAAGGTGCTGTGGTGAATGCCTATGGGTGGGGACCTCAGTCCCACTGTTCCCATTAAGAGGCTTGTGGGCTTCTAATTTCCCAACACCTGCCATGAAGGTGTTTACCCCCACATGTATCATATTCCACCCCTGTATGCATCTTGTTTGTCTTGCCTATTAACCTACCCAACCTACCTCCCCAAATATACATACTACCCGTCCCCAACATCCCACTCTCACCTGAGGAAAAAAAAGGGAAATCTGTTCTTACAAAAAAATCTTGCCCCATACATAGCTGTCCATTTCACACACATGTCTACTGGACACATATAATCCAGTCTATTTGGCATCACAATGTATTATTGTTGTCCTCACCCCCTCCCAGGGGTTTGAGTGTCCAAATCTACTTCAAAATTCATTGTATATCCAAATCTGTTGCTGTAGAAGAAATGGGCAGCTGTGGACCTTCCCTACACCCTTCCTGCACATCCCTGGCTATTTTCCCTACTGTCTTTCCTTCTTTGTGCCCCTTTTTTCACCACTTTCCTATCAACCCCTTTTTCTTTTCTTTTAAAGACATTAGCATGGGAGTTAATAGGAATAAGCACTTTTAAGCAGCAATAAGTGGGTTTAAGCTTGTTTGCATTGGGGGTAAGCAATGCCTATACAGGTTAAGCAATTCAGAAGCTAACTGAGTATAAGAAACTGTAACCGGAAGTTAGCAGTGCTTACCTCCGCACATACCCGCTTGCAACTGCTTTAAAGTGCCTTAATCACTCTGTGTCCAATAGCCCATGTTCTGCCTAGCAACAAAATAAACAGCCTCTGCAAAGCTCAAACCCTGCACACCATAGACAAAGTGATTTACCACTAAGCCATGCCAGATATACATAACTCTGATGTTTTCAGAAACATATCATCCATGTATTCCAACATTTAGATGTATGTGTGTGTAAACATACTAATATCTAAACAGGTACAACATATATATATATATATATATATATATATATATATATATATATATATAGATAGATAGATATATATAGATATACACATATATATTTAGAAATATATGCATATATATAAATATATATGAACATATATACATGCAAATGCCTACATCGACACATATATATGTCTACGCCTATATGTCTACATATACACAGCAAGTTACATATCTGTATGCAGATATATATCTTTGTATGTATACACGGACATAGTTATATATATGTAAGCAGATATATATATATATATATATATCTATATATATATATATATATATATATATATATACATATAGGTATATATGGCCATACATCAGTAGATAGCAATGGTAGATTAACTAAAACATATATGCCCACATGCACTGTTAATGGGACTGAGAGGCCCCAAACAATATACGTCTTGTATGAATAGGCATACCCCCCACAGCCAAACAATTCCGTCCTGCAATACACTACTAAGTGTTGCAGATCCCATAACCAGGACCTGACACAACATGGGCAAAAGATATACATGTGACTACACAAACACACGCAGATATATGTAGAGTAAGATACATATGTAGAAGGTGCGCACAATATGGAACAGCCACTATGCCTCCAGTTAACAACTTAACAAATGGACACTGTATGGGCCACCCATACAAATGACAAGCATTGCCTGCAACATATACCCACAGAAGGGTCATAAGAAAAAACACCATAGACAGGCTTGCAGAAATGGAAAACCTTTATTTGTGTACTATTACACTTCTATATGCCATGTCATATAGCTGTTCAGACACTGACATCCATACAAACAGAGTAATGCAACTGTGAAACAGTTATACTAATACAGTAGTCTGGAAAGGTTCACAACTGTTGCTGTCCAGGTCCAGCCCTTCAAATTGTACAATAGTAAAGACAGACTGGGCCACAGGATACCAAACAATGAACAGCCCTTGCAGGTCTTGAACACAGGACCCTTTACACTGAAGTTACAGCACTTAACTACTACACCATGAACACTGTGAAGAGTGCTGCAGATTTACCAATATAGCTATCAATACACATATTGAGTAGTATTGAACATGTGCCTGTAGTTCCTAACTTGTGTAGTCCTTGTTATTACTATGGACTGTTGCATCACATATGTTGTTTTATCATAATGTGCACATAGCAGATTAAAAAAAAGTGAGATACATGTGGGAGGGTATACACAACCGTGATGTTTACTCATGACAGGAATATGGTTGTATACATATCTTAAGTCTATATGTGTCTACATGTACATACACATATGTGCTCATACTTATATCTGTATACATATATTTCCTCTCAGTATGTGTACAAACAGTTAGTGCTAACAAACATTCCCTCCACAGGTATACCAGGTAAGAGGTGTATACTGCAGGTAAAGCTGGTTCTTGTGTAATGATAACGGCAGCCACATCAGTGACCAAACTAAGGCTATATGGTAGTATAGTAACACTTGTAAGGTACAGATAACAGCACTGACTAGGAATGTAATGTCGACTACAGGACTATACTAGTTGTTAATTGACATATTTCTCTCCCCCCACCATATCTCCAACAATAAACAACATACCCACCCCAGCTGGTATGTAATGACTCTGATAATGTCCATTTGTTTGATAAATATTTTCATGGTTCCCATGCATGTGCTATATGGAATAATTCCAACATTGGTGGCATGGTGCCATCAATGTACCTGCATGCTGTTCTTATTACCACTGTGGTCCCATATATGCATGTGTTCTGTTTGTTATGCAACTGTTCCGCATCTGGTGTCTGGGTTAATAGGAATATGTATGCATGCTGTTATACCTAACCCTGGAATGTGTTGACTATTACTAACCCACAAATGATGATGTAATGTGAGCACTATAGCACGCTTGGGAAGGCCGGTCCCAGTAGACCCATCTGTCCCACCTCAGCTGGCCGTGGCACCGGGCACCAGCATGACTAGAGCCCAGCCTGGTATCTCCCTGTCAGTTGGTCCTGCACCACCTTTGGGTGGAACTGCCTCAGGGGATGGGGCTCATCCCCCCCCCGGGAGTGGGCACCTGTCATCTTGTCGCCAGGTCAGGGTCTCAGGGTTGTGGTGTGTAGAGCGATCACCGAGCAGTTTAGTGATGTTCTACACCAGCTCAAGGGCCACATGGCATGATTAGAGAGTCAGCCTGGCTCTGCGACTCAGCCCCCAGCACAGCCACCTTTGGGCTGTGAAGGTGCTGTGGTGAATGCCTATGGGTGGGGACCTCAGTCCCACTGTTCCCATTAAGAAGCTTGTGGGCTTCTAATTTCCCAACACCCGCCATGAAGGTGTTTACCCCCACATGTATCATATTCCACCCCTGTATGCATCTTGTTTGTCTTGCCTATTAACCTACCCAACCTACCTCCCCAAATATACCTACTACCCGTCCCCAACATCCCACTCTCACCTGAGGAAAAAAAAGGGAAATCTGTTCTTACAAAAAAATCTTGCCCCATACATAGCTGTCCATTTCACACACATGTCTACTGGACACATATAATCCAGTCTAATTGGCATCACAATGTATTATTGTTGTCCTCACCCCCTCCCAGGGGTTTGAGTGTCCAAATCTACTTCCAAATTCAGTGTATATGCAAATCTGTTGCTGTAGAAGAAATGGGCAGCTATGGACCTTCCCTACACCCTTCCTGCACATCCCTGGCTATTTTCCCTACTGTCTTTCCTTCTTTGTGCGCCTTTTTTCACGACCTTCCTATCAACCCCTTTTTCTTTTCTTTTAAAGACATTAGCATGGGAGTTAGCAGGAATAAGCACTTTTAAGCAGCAATAAGTGGATTTAAGCTTGTTTGCATTGGGGGTAAGCAATGCCTATACAGGTTAAGCAATTCAGAAGCTAAATGAGTATAAGAAACTGTAACCGGAAGTTAGCAGTGCTTACCTCCGCACATAGCCGCTTACAATTGCTTTAAAGTGCCTTAATCACTCCTTGTCCAGTGGCCCATGTTCTGCCTAGCAACAAAATAAACAGCCTCTGCAAAGCTCAAACCCTGCACACCATAGACAAAGTGATTTACCACTAAGCCATGCCAGATATACAGAATTCTGATGTTTTCAGAAACATATCACCCATGTATTCCAACATTTAGATGTATGTGTGTATAAACATACTAATATCTAAACAGGTACAACATATATATAAATAGATAGATAGATATATATAGATATACACATATATATTTAGAAATATATGCATATATATAAATATATATGAACATATATACATGCAAATGCCTACATCGACACATATATATATCTACACCTATATGTCTACATATACACATCAAGTTACATATATGTAAGCAGATATATATCTTTGTAGGTATATACGGACATAGTTATATATATGTAAGCAGATATATATATATATATATATATATATATATATATATATATATATATAGGTATATATGGCCATACATCTGTAGATAGCAATGGTAGATTAACTAAAACATATATGTCCACATGCACTGTTAATGGGACTGAGAGGCCCCAAACAATATACGTCTTGTATGAATAGGCATACCCCTACAGCCAAACAATTCCGTCCTGCAATACACTACTAAGGGTTGCAGATCCCATAACCAGGACCTGACACAACATGGGCAAAAGATATACCTGTGACTACACAAACACACACAGATATATGTAGAGTAAGATACATATGTAGAAGGTGCACACAATATGGAACAGCCACTATGCCTCCAGTTAACAACTTAAAAAATAGACACTGTATGGGCCACCCATACAAATGACAATCATTGCCTGCAACATATACCCACAGAAAGTTCATAGGAAAAAACACCACAGACAGGCTTGCAGAAATGGAAAACCTTTATTTGTGTACTATTACAGTTCTATATGCCATGTCATATAGCTGTTCAGACACTGATATCCATATAAACAGAGTAATGCAACTGTGAAACAGTTAAACTAATACAGTAGTCTGGAAAGGTTCACAGCTGTTGCTGTCCAGGTCCAGCCCTTTAAATTGTACAATAGTAAAGACAGACTGGCCACAGGATACCAAACAATGAACAGCCCTTGCAGGTCTTGAACACAGGACCCTTTACACTGAAGTTAAAGCACTTAACTACTACACCATGAACACTGTGAAGAGTGCTGTAGATTTAGCAATATAGCTATCAATATTGAACATGTGCCTGTAGTTCCTAACTTGTGTAGTCCTTGTTATTACTATGACTGTTGCATCACATATGTTGTTTTATCATAATGTGCACATAGCAGATTAAAAAAAAGTGAGATACATGTGGGAGGGTATACACAACCATGATGTTTACTCATGACAGGGATATGGTTGTATACATATCTTAAGTCTATATGTGTCTACATGTACATACACATATGTGCTCATACTTATATCTGTATACACATCTGTGTAGTGCTATATATGTATATATTCATATGTGTATATATAGGTATACGTATATGTATATATAGATGTATGTGTATATAGCTATATATGTATGCATATCATATGTGTACAGATATGCCTAGTTATGTTGGTATATATGTAGATATCTATAGCTATATGTACATATATATCTATTCTGATATACCTACTACTGTCAATAAATCTGTAGATATCCATCCGTATATGTGCATATGTATCACTATCTGTATATGTGTAGACATATATTGCTCTGTATATGTATATATCTGGGTGTGTATATGTATATCTATGTACATATACATACCCATTTATATATTTCGATATGTATATGTGTAATTATATATATAGGTATCTGGATAATTATATGTACATATATTTTCACCATATGTCCTGAACATGGAGTGTAGCCCTACCTGAGCCCCTATAGTCCCAGCTTCATAGTGCAAGGGGATGTCAGGTATGTATAGCAAGTATATTAGTAGACTATTGCTACTGTAATAGGGATTGTCTTCACAGACATGGTGTGTGTGGGAGGTCACATCTGCTTTTCACATGTGGGCCATTGGCTACTGACAGACATCCTAAGGACATCCTAGTACATTACTGCTGCTAGCATGTAATGCCCCTGTGGACTGCTGCAGAGATATTGGCCAATATATGTGGACATTCTGACACACTCTGTACAGTCCAGAGGTATGCACAGAACCCCTTAGTGAAAAACATGTGGATCAAGCCTGACAATATGGATGTTAACAGTCATGTCGATGGGTATAACACATAATGACTGGTATACATTTGCCCCCATAGGTTATGCATTCACACACCCCTGTCTGTCCTGACACATAATAACCGCTGGCACAGGGGTGCCATGGCCACATACTACCCACTAGATATTGACATACATCTGTACAGCATCCCACTGCTCTGTCCGACATACATGACTGTTAATGGAGGCCCATCAGCAGTACATCTGGCAAGTATCTGGACATGACATCTCACTTGGTAAATACACTAAGCTGCTAGGCATGTAACAATGCACTGTCCAGGTTACAGACAGACTGGCTCAACACTGGCCTATATCTCCGATGGGGGAATGCACATGTACCTGCATATATAGCAGGCTCTACAGGCATGTCACAGCACAGGGTAAGATACACCTGTGTGAAAGTGCATAACCACAACCAATGTGAACACAGCCACAGCCACATGTGGTAAGCTAGCATAATACTACAGTATATGGACTATCTGTTCAACACCATCGTCATTTGTGCCACTCACAGACTAACCCTACATATACTGGGCCGTTACACAGTGTGGTCTGATGCCTGTCTGTAGTATGGGACATGTGTGTGTATAGCCTTACAAACATGTAAGCCAATACGGTAACATACTGGGGAGCAGCATGTAAAATCAGGTAGGACATGACCTAGGACATCTACCACAGTCTGTACACAGACCAAAGTACATATTAACATTACACACACTGTCGACATTCAACATAAGTACACAGACCTCAGTACTGTACAAACAACCACAGGATGTCCAGGTTATGCCATTAAATATAACTCCTACTGTACATAACATGTGTAGCAGTCTGATATCTCATGGGCTTGTTATCAGATATGATGACACTACTTATGGTGTACAGCACATATGCACCTCTTAATGCATGACATATGTACAAATGTTGACAGAGTTGTGGCTGGAAGAACATACACAGGGCCAATATAGACATGTTGCTGTGATAACCTCATACATTTACTGTTGTAACAGGGTTTGTCGCAACATATGTCCTATGAGGGATATGAAGTCAGTAACTGTCACGACTTTCACCATCTACAGACTGCAATCCTCACACTACCTTCTGCAGTTCACAGATAGATGGT
This sequence comes from Protopterus annectens, assembly GCF_019279795.1. Taxonomy (NCBI): domain Eukaryota; kingdom Metazoa; phylum Chordata; order Ceratodontiformes; family Protopteridae; genus Protopterus; species Protopterus annectens. The sequence goes on along the minus strand of NC_056739.1, from coordinate 942,068,827 downwards.
CTGTTGGTAACACATGAAATGAAAGGCACCACACACTGGCCAGTCTGCAGATGACCCTACAGATGGGGATTCCTCATAAACATAGAACTGACATGGCAGGTATTAAAACATGTAGTTCAGCCATATCCACACACACACACACACACACACACACACACACACACACACACACACACACACACACACACACACACACACACACACAAAATGTTAAAACAAATGAACACAGTAATTAGGATGGTCCATAGAGATCCATGCAATACAACAGAAGCAAACAGAATATATTACTGTGCTGCTAAATTAATAAATGATAAAATTCTATCACAGGAACATAGGGTAGTGAGGGGAAAGGGGTGGGCAAAAGCGAATATCATCATGGAAATATTGAATAGAGAAAACTATAAAGCAGCTAAGACAAGAAGTGTCATTGTTAGAAGATTATAGAAGAGGGAACAGATCAACAAAAATATTAAGAAAGATAGATGTGATAAAAGCAATGCGCAGTATTAGAATAGACCAGGATCTGTTATGCACTATTGGAGATAAACTAAAAATTTCAAAACAGGCGGAAAGACTCAGAAGATACGAAGATAAATATAAGGGAAAAGCACGAAATAAGCAATTTACTGATGACCCAAAAACGTTTTATAGAGAATTGGGAAATAAGGTAAAAGGAATTGAAAGACTGCTAGAAAAAACGGAAGTCGATACATTTTGGAGAAGTATCTATGAAGATCCTGTGGAGCATAACAAAGATGCTAAATGGATAGAAAAAGTAAAAGAAAAAATAAGAAGTTTAAAGGTACAGGATATGAAATGGGATGAAATAACAGCTAGAGAGATTGAAGCAAAGTTGAGAAAAGCCTCTAATTGGAAAACTCCAGGCTCAGATGCACTGCTTAACTTTTGGCTTAAAGTATTAACTTCTTTACACGAGGATCTAGCCATGAGTAAGAACTATTTATATGCACACCTCAAACAGACACCGCACTGCTTAACAACAAGAAAAACAATGCTCTTACTTAAGAGTGAACCTGCAAGCTACCCTAAAAATTATAGACCAATAACTTGTCTTCCAACTACGTATAAACTATACACGGGGATTGACACCGACAGAGTTTAGTCATTTAGAAGAAAACTCAATTATGGCAGTAGAACACAAGAGCAATAAAAGAAAGTCATATGGAACAAAGGATCATTTGTTGTTAAATAAAGTTATAGTGGAGAACTGTAAGAAAGGGAAGAATCTACGTATGGCATGGATTGACTATAAAAAAGCATCTGATAGTATCCCACATTCATGGATAAAAGAGTGCTTAAAAATGTATAAGATACATCCTACATTGATTGATTACATTGCAGTAACCATGAAACAGTGGCCGACCACTTTGCACTTAAGCCATGATAAAGGACAGATTACTATCCCAGGGATAAAAATCCAAAGGGGGATATTCCAGGGTGACTACCTGTCACCACTGCTATTTTGCCTTGCCATTAATTCATTAAGCTGTTTACTTAACAGCTTAGGTTATGGCTATAATTTGGTTTCTAGAAAACAACAAAGTCTAATGACTTCTCATCTTCTCTTTGTTGATTTAAAATTGTATAGCTCATCAGATGAGAAACTGAAAGCACAGCTGCAGGTTGTCAAAATTTTTTTCAGATGATATTGGAATGTCATTTGGTCTTGATAAATGTACAAAAGCAACCTTTAAAAAAAGGAAAATTACAGCACCATAAAAAACATCAGTTTGGGACTAGAATGTGATATAAAAGAACTTGAGCAAGAGGGGGTGTATAAATACTTGGGAATTGATGAAGGATCAGCAATAAAACATGAACAAATGTGAATAAAGCTTAGTAAGGAGTACTTTAGAAGACTTAAACTAATCCTGAAACAGCATTGGCACCTAGGAATAAGATCCAAGCTATAAATCAATTTGCTCTTCCTGTCCTAACTTATAGTTTTGGAGTGATTGACTGGCCCAAAATGTGTTGGATAGACTGGATATTAAAACAAGAAGGGTGCTTCATGCTCACCAAATGATTTATAAAAATCAGTGTACACCAAGATTATATATTCCCTGTTCTGAAGGAGGGATGGGCTTCCTTAAAATTGATTACATGTATAGATCTGCAATCATGGGACTCCACATATCAACTGACCTCACAAGATCCAGATGTGGTGAAAGTTTTGAAACATAAGGAGAACGAATGCAGAAATGATTAAGGAGAGGTAAATTTACATCAAGAAATGAAATGTTAATATTGGCAGCACAAGACAGTGGGCTACGTACACGCTGGTTTACTAAGTCCATTGAACAAGTGGGAGAAACAGACATATGTAGGTTTTGTGGAAATGAATTGGAAACAGTCACACACCTTATTGCTGGTTGTGACTCTCTAATGGCATAAGGACTGTATACTGAAAGGCATAATAATGTGGTGAGATTGTTACACTGGAAATTGTGCAAACATTATGGTATCGAAGTGGCTGAAAAACACTGGAAACATGAGCCACAGAGAATCATAGAAAATGATGAAGTTTACATCACATGGGATCACCCAATACCAGCAGTCCAAAAGATAGATGCTAGAAAACTGGATATAGTAGTCCAAGAAAAGAAGACAAAAGTAGCATTGATCATTGAAATCACCACACCTAGTGACTATAGTGTCTTGCGTACAGAGAGACACAAAGTCATAAAATACCTCGATCTGCAGGCAGAAACAAGAGCCATGTGGAAGAAAGATACCCAGACAGTTCTAATAGAAGTAGGACCAACTGGTCTTATAAAAAAGAATTTACAATCATATTTAGATATGTTACCAATTCATGTAACACCATACGAACTGCAGAAGGAGTCATTACTGGGCACATTGTGGGTGCTGCAAATAGCACTTTTGGCTAAAATCAAAGAGTAAAACAATACTAATTTCATTAACTTTAATAGTATTTTGACTTGGGAATGGGGTCTATTCCCGTCATGGTATTTGAAACCCAAAAGACTTGGAGAAATTAAAAAAGGGTTAAACCAACATTACTCCAAATGTAGTATAGCAACACTTACAGTCTGTAGTCAGGTCAGACACACCCCCTCCTGTGTGTTGCCCTGTTTCCACAGTATATGTTGTTAGAGGTAAATCCCCAGTCCATCTGAGATGCTGTTTGCCAAACAACAGATCTAGTTCCTGCTCACAGTGAATGAAAAGGCCCAACACCAACATGATGTTCCTAGATATTGGAGTGTGTTTCCATGCAATTGGCTATGGGAATGTTACCACAGCTGTTCTACATGCAATCAGCTAGGCAAGGGCTGTAATTTGTGCAGAGGCCATCAGCTGATCATGAGCATCACTTAAAATCCACATGCTGCTGCCTAAGCAAAGCCGGTGTAGGTCTCCACATCCACCAGAAATGGAGTGAGAGAGGTAGACAGAGGCAAAGACAAGTCAGGGAGGGGTGGGCTAGTAAAGCTTAAGCATGTTTGTGTCACACACCTACCAGCACAGGGTATCAAACCCCTGCTGACAATGTAGTGCTATCACATTTCTATGCAGTTATTGGATGTGCCACATAGGTTACATGTTGTGGAGCCCTCAGAATGTATATGTGATGATGAGTGACATCTGCTACAGGGATATTGTAGCTATACGGTAGGTGTAGTGCATGTGCCTATATGCATGAACAGGTGCCAGCATCAACACAGCCACATTCTTAAAGGGACGCACACACACTGACACACTTGGCAGGGCCAGGAATACAACCCATCACTAGTGAGATTGCCACAACATATTACTGTGCAGGTATCACGTGCACCACAGGGCTCATATGGAGGTTATATTGGCAAGTGGTATAGGGAGGTGTCTGACATCAGGCAGCATGCTTCAGTATGCCACTGGAGGTTTTAGTGAGTGTGAATGTGAACATACACATCATACAATACACACACACACACACACACACACACACACACACACACACACACACACACACACAGGGTGCCAGTACTGACATGCATGGGTGCATTGATTCACGGGTGTGTAGTTGTCAACTGTGCCAGACGGCTATACAAGGCTGGGTGATGGGTACATCTTGGCATCAGGCCACATGACAATGGTCTGCATTGTGGCTCAGGGGTGTAGATTCTGGATTTGCCCACACAAGTGGGTATTGCATTCACCATCCAGTCACCTGGGTGACTATTGCATGTGGGCAATTTTGTGCATTGCTTGCCATGTATGTGTTCCTTAGTCCATGACATGGATGGTGTCTGTGATGTGCACACCTCCCAAATGCATGTACAGTGACATGTGGAACTGTAACGGGAGTGTCTGGCTCTTGTTGTGTACACAGATTATCATCAGATGTGCCAGTCCTGGCCTCATGTGTTGGGAACTGGTAATGAACAGCAGGTTTACCCTGCACCTACATTGATAGCAAGTTAATAGCATTCCGTGGTGTCAATCGCATCTGTCCATACAGGGCATGTTTTTAGGCATGGTATGTCCTAAAGGTACGTGTACGTGCCTATTGGATAGATGGATAGGGTGCCATGCCATTTGTAGGCCACTGCAATCACTCCATAGTTACTATCAGTGGGCAATATGCAGTGTACTACCAACATAGTGGCCGTTGCCTAGGCAAGTGTATGTGTGTATGAGACATGGGTTGAGAGTGCTCTCTGGCTAATACTAGGATTTCTAACTTTGTTTTCCTGGCCTTGATGTCACATGTATGGGTATAGATCTGCACTCCAGCCTCTCGGCTATTTCACATCTGTCATCCCTGTACAGTGGACATTGTGATATATACTAGGGCCACCATATAAGAAATTTGCAAAACTCATTCCTCATTGGGCCCAGTTATTACCCACTCACAACCACCTCCACATGGGATACAAGGTACAAACACAGACACATAAACACGTCATGTCTGGGATTAGAAATTCTACGTAACTCTTTTACTACACTACAGCAGTATGCAGTTATAGTACACACCACGGAGATTACAGGAGTACTTCTTCCCCAAAGGTGTATTTCTCAGTGAATGACATCAGTAGGATTGCGAAAGTAGGGCATTTGAATTGTAGTGAGTGTGGCTAGGCTAAAATGCACTGATCCCTAAATAGACATTGAAACACACACATAACCTCCAGAACTGCCATGGTGGGGAATAGAACCCTACCAGGGTTCTATATCACACTACAGCAGTACACACTTATGGCACGTGCTACAAATATTATTGGACTGCATCTTTCCCAGTGGTGTATTTCTAGGTGGATGACATCAGCAGCTTTACCAAAGTATAGCATTCGAATTGCATGTAGTGTGACTACCCTAAAAAGCATTGGTCTCTATACAGAGTCAGACAGATGCACACACACTTGCCATGTCTGGGATTAGCCTCCCACCTAACTAATTTATCATACTACAGCAGTATACAGCTATAGGATGCGCTACAGAGATTTCTGGGCTGCAACCTTCCCAGAGGTGTATTTCTAGGTGGATGACATTAGCAGCCTTGCCAAAGTAAAGCATACGAATTGTATGGAGTGTGACTACCCTAAAAAGCATTGCTCTCTACAGAGGCAGACACACACACAAACAGACTTGGCAAGTTGGGGATTAGAACTCCTACCTAACTAATGTACCACACTACAGCAGTATGCAGTTATGGTACCCGCTATGGTGATTACTGGGCTATAACCTTCCCAGAGATGTCTTTATAGGTGGATGACATCAGCAGCCCTCCCAAAGTAGAACATTTCAATTGTACGGAGTGTAACTACCCTAAACAGCATTGCTCTCTACACACATGGATTCACACACACACACACACACACACACACACACACACACACACACACACACACACACACACACACACACACACACACACACACACAGAGTTGCCAAGGCTGGGATTAGAACTCCTACCTAACTATTTTATCACACTATAGCAGTATGCAGTTATGGCACACACTATGGAGATTACTGGGAGACAACCTTCCCAGAGATGTATTTCTAGGTGGATGACATCAGCAGCCATACCAAAGTAGAGCAATTTAATTGTAGGGAGTGTGACTACCCTAAAAAACATTGCTCTCTACACAGACAGAGACATAGAGACACACACACACAAACACAGTTGCCATGTCTGGGATTTGAACTCCTACCTAACTAGTTTATCACACTACAGCAGTACACAGTTATGGGATGTGCCACAGAGATAACTGGGCTATGACTCTCCCAAAGGTGTATTTCACAGTGGATGACCTTAGCAGGCTTGTCATAGTAGGGCTATGGGGAGGGCAGTGTGTGTGCATGGGCCATAACCCATTCATCTAGAGGTTGACATGCCACATGCGGGCACACACAGGGTCATATTTCACAGGCACATGTATACAGCTGCTAGATGACTACTTCCTTGTACAGTCATGTTGCACAGCTAGCACGTGCACCACATAGTCTGTGATGCTAACAGATACTGGTGGCTACTATCGGCAGTGAGTGACATCTGAACCTCATGTGGTTGGGGCCCCTTTGGCTGTGTGTTGGGTGGGACAGTCCTGGATGGTTCCTTGTCACAGTCACCCTCATCCACACATCTATGCACATCTACCTTTGGCTTATTATAGTGTGTTGTCCTTACATATATGTCTGTATTCCTATCCACTGTGTGTGCAAGGCATGGGTGGTGCATACCGAGTGTCTGCTCTAACAGCTGCGACTGTCAGATATGTCAGGCCCTCTGGTGTTTGCAGACATGGTCTTCATCTGTTTAAGTGAATGAGCATGCCCGGTATGACCTTTCAGTATGTTGTTGACTGACATTGACTTCATTTCTCTAAGTGTGTGAGCATGCCCAGGTGCCCATCTGTATTAAATGTGAGGATCGAGTCCAAGTAGTTTGTACTGCAGTGCTGACCTTTGTGTTGTACACCGATAGGTAGCATGCTGTTTCTGTAGGGTATCCATTGAGCATTTGGCATTGACTGTTACTACATTTCTTCATAGGATGGGGGGGGCTCACCTGACTATTTTTACACAGGATTGAGTGGGGCACACCTGACTGTTACTACATTTCTATGTAGGATAGGGGTCACACCTGACTATTTCTACATTTCTACACAGGATTGGGGGGGCACATCTGACTGTTATTACAGTACTACGTAGGATGGGGGGCACACCTGTCTGTTTCTACATTTCTACATAGGATTGGGGGGCGCACTTGCCTGTTATTATGTTCCTACGTAGGGTGGGGGGCATATCTGTCTATTTCTACATTTCTACACAGGATTGGGGAGGCACACCTGACTATTACATTACTACATAGGATAGGGGGGCACACCTGTCTATTTCTACATTTCTACACAGGATTGGGGGGCACACCTGACTGTTATTACAGTATTACATAGGAAGGGGGAGCACACCTGACACTTGTACACATTTGCTATGACTGTACTGGTATATCAGGTACACCATTTCATTCTGTATTCTTACCTATCATGCTGACTAGAGGCATATCAGTGTACTACAGATCGTAGCTTTGGTGCTACATATTAGTGTCTGACTTCCTACCCTTCAGAACTATTATCCCACTGCCTGACCTGCTGTAGTCTGTCTGTGTAGGCCTGGTGGGGGGGGGGTAATCATAGCTATCATTCAGGGGCCATAGCACTAGCTCTGTTTGGGTGTGTATGTACCTGTCCTGCTGGCTGAGACTGTTGTTGAGTATGTGAACCACCCTGACTGGCATGTGTGAGTCATATGGACTCACATGTCACCCAGCACATTTCATGTAGTAGGTTTTGTCACCCTGTGTAGTACTGGCTACTATGGTGACTCCAGTATGTGGTACAGATTTCATGGTGCCACTATGGGTGTTTGCTTTCTGCTGCCATAACATTCAGCCACCCAATTCCCTAGCATGCTCACATTCATACCATAGATACAGGTAGCAACACATTCTACTCCATTTGGCAACTGGTAGGTTGATTGACTTACCTTGAGGATGTGCCAGAATTGCGGATGGTGCTGGAGGGCTGCCTATGTTGGATGCACATAGTACACTCCTTACACCCCTGCACATGGTTTAGCACAGGTAGTGTCATGTTTGGCATCCCTTTTACTGTATGTGTGAGTCAGAGAGAGGTGTCATTCCTTGGGTCCCTACTGTGTCAGTGTATGTGCTATGCCTTGTCTCTTTGCTGCAGCCTCGGCATACTGGGCATGCCTCCATCTGCCTACTGGGGAAGGCACAGGTTGTTCCTCCTCCGAGTCACTCTGTGCCTGTGTAGGCCTTGCCATTGGTGGGGGGCTGTGTGGCCCTGCCCCATGCTGTTCCTGCAGCAGCTGTTTCAGCAGGATCATATCGTGTAGCATGGCACATGCCATAACAGTTTAAGTACATGTAGCTGGTGAGTACTGCAAGGCTCCACCGGTTGTGTCCAGACACTGGAACCGTGACCTGAGCATCCCAAATACACACTCTATTATAAGTTTAGTCTGTGTGTGTGCCTCATTATGGCGTTCTTGTTCTGGTGTGTGTGCATTTGTGATGGGTGTAACCAGCCATGGCTCCAATGTGTAACCAGTACTGCCCACTAGGTGACCATTAGGGATGTCCCCTTTGGCAAATCGCTAGTACAGCTGCATCAGATGCCATATGTGGGAATTGTGATAGCTTCCAGGGCAGCCAGCACACACATTCATTATAATGGCCTGGGCATCACAGACAACCTGGCAGTTGATGGAGCGGATGCCCCTGCGGTTGATGTAGGCCTTACCCTGATCAACATGTGGTGCTTTGATGCATATGTGCATGCAGTCTATAGCACCCACTACCTCAGGGTATTCTGCTATTTGTTGGCAGAGATGCATATTTCTGGACAACACCTCATGGGTGTTGGAGAAATATAAGTGCTCACTGGCATGTGCTGACATGGCATCCAGGAACTGGTGGAATACTCTGGATGTCGATGCTTGTGAGATCCCCATGATAGCCTTAGCTGAGCTTTGCAGGTACCTGTGGTTAGTATTCCTAGGCCTACACATACCTTGGTATCCACTGGGATGGGTTCCCCTTGGTCAGTTTGGTGTGTCAGGTGTGGCAGGCACAGCTCAACAATTTGCTGTAGGAAGTCTCTGTCCACCCTATAGCACTCCACTATCTCTAACTCGTGTAGCCCCGGGTAGGTTACCCTGAGTCTGTTCACTCTTCTCCTCTTCTCACTGTGGGTTGATCAGCAGCATTCACATCCTCACCACCCTCAACCTCTTCCACATGTTTTTCTATGTTGCCTGCTGCAGCCCTTCGCATTTTGTTGGTTTGTGAAAATTTCCCCGCTTGTATACACCGGTGGTGTAGGGTGTGGGAAAAACTAAAGGGAAAGGTGTTTGCATAGTTTATATTAGTAGTGTTCTGGGCTGGGCTGGTCTGCTGCCTGTGTAATTGGCTGATTCTGATACATTTCACTTGCCAGCTATGCTAGTTCTCCTTGATTACCTTCCTACTGTTGTTTTCCCTTCCCATTGCTTTACTGTTTAAGCTTGGGAGTGTGCCGCGCAGAGTGCTCAAACGTGCACAGTGCTGCTATTTCCTGGTTTAACTTTCTTTTTCTTCCTTTAAAAGTTGGTGCGTGGTGTGCACACCCGCTTAGGCAATGTACAGAGTGCTAGGCAGATTCAGACATACCCCCTAGCTTAGCTGTGCTAAGCTAGGAGCAAACTAGGGCTCCTATCCGCTTACAGTATGCCTGACACACACACCCATGATATCACCTAACTCCTAGGCTTGCACCAAGCTATTCCTACTCTTACACTGTTGAGACCTGACTCACATGCTGGGGAAAACTGGGATTCACTATCATTCCCCTCATTTGCATAGGATTGCCTGCTAATGCATAGCTACATGTCTCACACTGAGCCTCCCCCCTTAGCAACCACTACTCACTAGCCATGTTGTCTTCTGCCTGTCATTGACTTGCATGGCAGAATAGTGATTTTAGTTAGAATGCTTAATTTAGGTTTATTTTGTTATTTTCCCCCCAATCCCATTTGCACACCGCTGCCCTATGCTTAAACAGCCGAGATCGGCTAAAAAAATAAAAGTTGATTTTGTATTTGTTTCACTGTTTGCAATACCAATGGCCTTATACACGGCCATTTGCATGCTTATTACATGATATGCAGCCTTTATTTGGAGCTGTCACAGCTCCATTTTGGATTTTGCAGTAATGTACTCATTTACTAACCGAGTACGTTTCTACAGATTGCACTAGTCCTGCACGGCCAGTTGCAAGCTTCCTGGATGGGAAAATCATCTAATTTGCATAGATTTCTCCTGCAAATGGGGTGATTTGCATACAGGGGCTTAGTCTGTGCAGGATTAGTGCAGGAGCACTCTTGCACTCCCCTGCAGGCTGTTCCTGGATTGCACTGCAGTCATATTGCCTGCTAGAGCTCCTGCACCGATCTTGCACTCCATGCAAGGTATAGAGAATCCGAGTTTTTACAATTTACATTCATCTTAAAATAAACACACTTTTAAAATACAGTGTAAACTTACAACAGTCATAACATTTTAGAATATATTATACATTTGTTATACTATTAGGATATAGCTGACTTTCTAAACACTCTAACCATTTTTGTTTTAATCATTTTAAATAAGCTTTTTACATTAATTTAACCATTAAATAGGCTTATTTTAATTCACCAAGTTTATTTCCAAATTAAGAACCCTAGGGAATAATGTTCTATAGTTCAAAATGAAATTACTTTCCAATTCCAACAACTTTCTAACTACATCTTCCCCTTATATAAAACAGGTTGTGCAAGTACACTAAAGAAAAATGAAGCCACATTCCCCTCATGTCTGTTAACAAAGTGTTCAGCAACTGGGCTTTGCATGTTTCTATTGTGGATGTCCCTCAAATCTTCCATAATTCTGATTTTAACAGCTCTTTTAGTTTGTCCAATATACCATTTAATACTTTTGCAACCAACCCCCACTATATAAATTACACCACATGAATTGCAGTTAAATCTACCTTTACAAACAAATCTTTTATTATTAATAAAATGGCCTGAAATATTGCTACTACAATAGCAAACCTTACAATACCCACAGCAAAAACACCAGTAGACTCCTGTGGACCACTAGTATAACCGATATTTAACAATTCTTTCAAGTTTCAACAAATGTAAAATAAATAAAAATAAAATAAATAAAGTTGGCATAATGCCCATAAGAAAATTTAACAAATTTTGGGAATAAATTGCCCACAGTTTCATCTTCACAAACAACATACCACAATTCCAAAATGGCCTTTCTCATAATATCTGAAACTCCAGAATATTTAGAAACAAAATATAAATCCTTCTTTACAGAGTCAACAGTTTTAACACTATTTTCCCAACAATGGTTGTTTTACTCAAAGGTTTGCCTTCTAGTGCATCATCCAAAGCCTGTTGCAAAATTTCTTCCTTGTATCCTCTCTCCAAAAGTCTTTCTTTTGTTCCCAAAAGAAACTTCATTTTACAACTTTTCTCAGAAGTATTACGAGCAATACGTTTAAATTCTCCCAAAGGAAGTTAATTTAACAAGTGGGGGGATGCATGCTATCTGCATGTAAAAAGTTGTTTACTGCAGTAGCTTTCCTAAATGGTTTGAACTAGATATTTTTCTTCAAATCAACATAAAATTCAAAATCTAAAATTTGTACACTAGAATCACCATTCACCGTAGAAATTTTAAATTATGCTCATTCACAATTAAAATTAATAGATGTTAAGCAGCTTTTGTTCATGTATTTTTTCTGCTCCAAGTTTTTTTTTTTGTTTTTATTAATAGTGAAATCAACCTGCCTAGAATGAAAACGCTGCAGAAACACAACACAATGGGTTGTGGGGAGGTAGGGGTGGTATAGGGGGCACAAGGTACCCTTCAATCTAGCATGGATCCATGCCACCCCCAAGGCCTTTCATCTGGGATAATTGATATACTTTACCCCAATTAATGTAAAGACAACCCATTAAAATATTTAATATTTCAATAGCTAAGGTAATGTCCAGATTAAAGATGTTTAAATGGACTCTATTAGGGTTATAACATTTTGTGTCCAGGTTATTCAAATTCTTGTGAGAGATCACCTAAAACCCAATTTGGCTGCCTGTATGAGTTACTCTGTAATTAATAAAACCTTTTGGAAATTTCAGTCACTGCATCCCATCTGGCTGCCTGCCATTGTAGACAGGGTACAACTGTAGACCAAAATAAAGCTACTTCATGATACAACGCATAAAGCCTGAGAAGATCAGACAAGAATCCGGGTGAAATAATCTTTTTTGCGGTTAAGATCAAATTGCCACCCCCCACGTGAATAAGAAAAGCCCTGGGTAATCATTTGTGTGTTGTCAGCTAGTGCCAAACCTCCCACAAACAGAACCAGGATATTATTGATAAACCAAATCACTGGACTAGCCAGTAAATGTGCTCTACTGACCTGATATGATCCACCGGACAAGACAAGGCTTGAAGGGCTCCTCACTTGATGAAGGAATGTCCCATGATCCAGATATGTTTCCTCCCTGTAAAACAAAATCATGCTGTTATTGCCTAATATAGGATAAACAGGTATCAGACAGCTGCCTTTCTGTTCTTTTCCACACATTGGAAGACTGAAGCACAAATGCAAAATCAGACATGCACCCTATCCTGAAGAAGTGAGAGGAGTACCCATGAGGATCTATGCCTTGGTATGAAAGTGCCTTAACTAATGTTGTGTTAGTGTGTACTAGTCTGAGCAATCTGCCAGCTGCTAAAGTAAATATAGGGCCCAATTACCTAGCCACAGGAGTGATATTGTGCAGCAAGGTATACCAGCTGACTGGACAAATAACCAAAATTCTAGACCTGTCCAAGTGGACCTGCTGCCCTTTGCTTGCCTAATCTGTTTTGCATTTTCCCACCCAGATCAATAGAAAATCTCTGTGAATCACCACATCCCCCCAGCTTAAGGAATTTATCAGCTCATTAGCCCAAAAGGCCTCATCATAAAGGCATGTGAACAGAGTTGTCGAAATGGTCCAAGTATGAGGATCAGTGGATGAAAGAAACAAACCCTTGACAATGATATCAAGAGATGTCACCCTGTCTGCTTCCTGGGATTCTTGGAGGCTCTGTTGGATTTTCCCAACCTTAAAGGATTCTACTTTCAACCCAGTGGCCAGAGAAGATGTTAAGCCTCAGGATACCTGCTAGCCTACCTATGGCTGACAAATGTATGTGAAGCATACTTGAATAATATCCTCTGCAACATATGTCTATCAGGAATTTAATGACCAATGTCAATCCCCAAGATCTGTGACTCAGAGGTACTGATTTCTAAAAACTCTTGAATGTCTGCACTGATGACAAATAAGCTTCTCTTGTACTCTGAGTCCAAGAATTTGCTGTCAATTAGGCTATCCTTCTTCAATTAACCAGACTTCTGGGGGAGTGGAGGTTACTAATGGGTCCACATTCCTGGCCAACTATCAAAGCCTGGTGAACTGAAAATGAGAAAGGCTATTAGCTATTACATTGTCACAAGCAGATACATGAACACAAGAACATTAATTTGCAAGCTTAATAAAACTAGCAGTCCAATGACCAAGTGGATCCATTTAGACTTGGAAGAGCATTTATTCAGTGCATGGACTACTGTGAGATTGTCTGAACAAAAATAAATCTGTCTATTGACCAAACTGTCTTTCCAAAAAAATGTATCAACATATACAGGAAAAAGTGCTAGGAATATAATGCCCCTCCTGCTTTCATTAGATCAAGATTTAGGCCATTTTGCAGCAAATCAGCAACCTTGGATATAACAACTCCTGCCAATCCCCCCTGCCACACTCTGTGAACAGGCACAACTCATTGAAAGTACGCCAAGGTGACTGTCGTATAGCTACACCATTATATTGCTCTAAAAATATGTACCATAGGCAAAGCTTGTCCTTGACACTGCATGTTAGGTATACCCTATAATGCTTAGGCTTGCTCCCTTTTAACAAATTAGAGATGGACCAACAAAAAGTCCTGCCCAGAGTGATAGCCCCACAGGCAAAATTCAATAGCCCATGAAGATGGGCAATGTCTCCATTGCAGGCCATTCTCGCCCATAGGAATCTCCAGATTGTGAGTTTGATTTGTTTCAGTTTGTGTGCTGGAGTTTGAAAGACCTCTCAGGATCATTGATTGCTAAGCCTAGGAATGTCAGCACCTGGTTCAGCCCTTCTGACTTACCTGAGGCCAAAGGAACCCCAGTGTAGCACACAAATCATTGTATATGGCCATCCCTTCCACAGCCCCCTATTTGTCCCCATCAACAATAAAAAAAATCTAGATAATGTACCACTGATTGCTGGGGTGCTCTTTGCTGCCAACATCAATGTAAAGCAGTGCTGAATAATTCAAAGGTAGCACAAGCCACAGAAACCTGCATGGATGTTGCGATATAAAAATAGAGCAGGTTACTGAATTGAAATTCTAATAAAAGACAGTCCTCTTGCCTAATGGGAAGCAGATAAAAAGTTTACTGAATGTCTAGCTTGCAGAACCAAAGGTTAGAGTACTTCATAATTACCTCAGCTGCTTCATTGAGGAAAAAATAGCACACTTTAGATTGATCCTTGTTGATGAAGTAATTTAGGAACAATTAAACTGGAAACTATGCCCTCATATCCCTTGACGGATGAAAGGTTCCTAACTTGCCTAGAATCTAACAGAAATGAAGAACTAATTTTATACCCTTGCCAAAAATCTTCAAAAAGAATTGAAACAGCATCCCTGTCATGGTAATCTGCTAGTAACTGAATTGACTTATTTAGCTTGATTGGGGTGTTATCGTTCTTCAATATGACAGCTAGGTGAAATTTCAAATTTTAATAAAGCGCACACTGTGTTTAGGTTCACTTTCTAACAATGTTCTATTCATACAGCTATAAAAATCTTTTTCTCTCCGTTTACAATTTGCAGTCATTTACATCTGATTAACTAACCTTGTAGATTTATATTTTCATGGCTGGCTAATAGAAAGTGTTACCAAGAGTACAGTCAAGAGAGAGAGATGTCTCCCGTTTTCTGGAACTGTTTGATTTCTGGGTCACTAACACAATTTAATTTCAAAAGTTCATAAAGAATAACCAAAAGGCATTTACTAGACAAAAAAATGTTATTAGCTTGCTCCGTCAACATAGTACTTTACTGGTGGCCCATGTGATCTAATATATCAGTTAGTGTTAAGGATATTTCAGCCTAAGTTACAAACTGCAAAAATCTGACAATCAGCAGTTTATGCATGTGTACAAGACACATTTCCTTAAATGTAAGCCACATAAAATCTTATTACTACTTTTTATGATAGAAATTTGATGCTCAGTTTCCTAGGTACATCACATAACAACTTTGCTTTCTTTTGGTGAACAGCTTAGTTAGAAGAGTGTTAATTGCAGAGAAATGTTTAGGTTTCTCTTAATCATCCCTTACATTATGCTTCCTGTAATGCACTCTCATAGACTCAAAAGTAGAACTGCAGATTAAGTGACAAACTAGTACCATTGTCAGTGCTCAGATTATGAATTTTACTCATTCTTTAATATCACTGTCTGACATCACCATAAGGAAGAACTCATTGTAGAGTATGATTTAGATTTGGATTTGTTAATTGTAGTGAGCTGACTGTACTATACAATATCCATTTTCAGCAGTGGTCTGGGAAGAAAAGTTCCATTTGTAAATATACAAATGAAAAAAAAAAACGATTAGCAGTTTTACACATTATTATGTTAATATTAATAAATAGATATACCGCTGGATTTACTAATGTAAATTCACCATGAAGGAGAAGTGTAGCTGTTCCTGCACGGAATGTGGCTGTCGAGTGATCCAGGAATGTGCCGTATTGATGTGCACGAGCAAGCCAACACTGTTCCTACATGGAAAATTGTGGAGAATGCCAATTCCCTCATTTGCTGGTGAAACCCATGCAAATGAGGTAAAATAGTGATCTAGGAAGCAGGTAGGTAACTGTGCAGGAACTGTGTAAGCTGCAGAAATGTATTCGGCTACTTGCAGAATACATTTCTGCAAAAATGAAAACTGAGCCATGATAGCTCCAATTAAAGCATGTACCCTAATCTGTAGGAATACCAATGGTCAAATATATGGCCATTGGCATGTTAAAGTGTTTAATTTTCTAAAAATAAAAGTTTATTTCGATCTTGGACGTTTAAGCATAGGGAAGTGCTGCGCAAATAGGATCATGGGGAAAATAAAAAAATAAGTTGAAAAGTCCATTGTAAGAGAAACCTGCATTTTACCATTATACTCAATGACAAGCAGAATCAAAACAATGGCAGGGAACAGTGGTTGCTAAGGGGAAGGCTCTTGTGTAGTACAGTAACTACGGATTAAGGCAGTGAGGTATGTTAATGAGGGGACTTATACTGAATCACAAAATTCTAACTGTGTAGGTGCTGTAACACCCTTGTGTAGGCAGGAGGAGCCACTGATATGAAATGGAGGTGTGTCATGCTTGCTGTAAGCACATTGGAGCTCCGTTGCCCGGGTTTGTGCTTAGCTAAGCACAGCTAAACGAGGTGGTGTGTCTGCGGCTGTATACTATTATTCCATGAAATGAGGAGCAGGTTTGTGCCCAGGGGAGGGCCATTTCTTGCTGTTTACACTAGTTAAATGAGTCTGCATGGCACGCCGGGGCTTAAACAGGAAGGATAAGAAAAAGAAGGAAATGGCAGAACAAGGGAAATGCAGTACAAATCAGCAATATGGGATTCTGCAACTCACAATGGGCCATTGAAAGCACTCAATAATACAGCTGGCAGGTGGCTGCATAGTTGAAAATGGGAGGAGCTATAAAAAAAATAAAGGGCAACAGCACAATAAAGAAGAAAGGAAGTAGAAAGCACTAATATGGGACTCTTGCAACTCATAATGGGCCGTGCAAAGCACACAATAATACAGCTGGCAGATGGCTGCATAGCTGAAAATGGGAGGAGATGCACAAAAAAGGGCAACAGCACAATAAAGGAGAAATTAAGGAGAAATCGCTAATATGGGACTCTTGAAACTCACAATGGGTCATGCAAAGCACATAATAATACAGCTGGCAGCTGGCAGTTGGCTGCATAGCTGACAATGGGAGGATATGTAAGTAAAAAATAATTAAAAAAAGGGCAACATCAGAATAAAGGCAATCATGCACAAATTACCACTAATGTCTCTAACTCTCACGCTGAGCAGATCAAAGTCATAAGTAATATAGGTGGCAGCTGGAATGTTTCATATTCAGACAATCATACTGGCAACATCTGCAGCACAACAGTATAAAGTATGGAAACACCTTACAGTTTGTTTTTCCCACAAACTCTGCACCATTAGTGTATACATGTAGGGGAATTTTAACTGGGAAAATTTTAGGGGCTGCCATTGGTTTGATCCATCAGTATGTGCTAGAGGTTGACAGTGGAGCAGACAACTGCCACAGACCAAGTAGGAGGAGAAGAGTGTTCTGACTCAGGGGGAACCTACCAGGAGCTACATGATATGAGATAGTAGACTGCTACAGGGTGGGCAGAGACATAGTTCAGCAAATCACTGAGCTGTGCTGGCCTCAACTCAGAGCTAGAACCAACAGAGGGAACCCATCCTAGTGGATACCAAGGTATGTGTAGCCTTATGAATTCTACCTACAGGAAATTTCTAAAGACCTACTGGGGATATGATGGGGGTCTCACAGGCATCTGCATCCAGGGTACAACACCATTTCCTGGATGCCATGCTACCACATGCCTGTGAGCAAATTTACTTCCCCAACACTCATGAGGAGAGGACCAGCAAGCAGTATGCGTCTCTTCCACTGTGTAGCAGAATACCTGGAGGTACTGTGTGTCATAGACTGCACGCATATCCACATCAAAGTACCACCCAGTGAACAGGGTAGGATCTACATAAACTGCAAAGGATTTCCCTCCATCAACTGCCAGGTTGTGTATAATGCCCAGGGCATTATCATGAATGTATGTACTGGCATCCCTGGAAGCTATCATGACTCCCACATCTAGCATTCATCACAGCTGTGCCAGGCATTTGCCAGTAGGGGCATCCCATATGGCCATCTGGTGGGGGAGTCTAGCTATGCACTGGAGCCATGGATGATAACACCCATCAGAAATGTGCACACACCCAATCCAGAACGCCATAATAAGGCACATGTGCAAACAAGGATCATTATTGATCATGTGTTTGGGATGCTGAAGGCATGGTTCCACTGCCTTGACATATCTGGTGAAGCCTTGCAGTACTCTCCAGCCAAATGCGCACACATGTTCATAGTATGTGCCATGCTACACAATATGATCCTGCAAAAACAGCTGCAGCAGGAACAGCATGGGGAAGGGCCACACAGCCCACCACCATTGCCAAGGTCCCCACAGTCACAAAGGGACTCACAGGAGGAGGCACCTGAGCCTGGTCCCATAGGCAGATGAAGGCATGCCCAGTATAGTCACACCTTGGCAAAGATGTAATGCATAGCACACACACTGACACTGTAGGGACCCCAGGGACTGATACCTCTCTTTGACTCACACACACAATAAAATGCATGACACACACATCACATTACCTGTAACTTACCATGTATAGGCAGTGTACTGTATGCATCCAACATAGGTGACTCTCAAGCACCATACCCACAATTGCTGCAAGCACAAGGTAAGTCAGTCTTCTTAACAATAAGTGAGTTGAATAGTATGTTCTGCTAGCATATCTATGGTAATGCTGCATCCATGCAAGGGAATGGGGTGGCCTAGTGGGATAACAGCACACAACTGACAGCTAAGTGGGACATCAGGAAATGCCTGGCCAAAACTGGCCTCCACACACTATGCAGTAGTACCCAAGGTGGCACATCCCACCACAGTATATGTGTGGGTACAACTAATTGGGGGGTCATAGGTCACAGGCATGGATGTCAGGGTGGGGGTCCCATAACCACTCCTTATACCCACACAGCAAGTCAGCTGCAGAAAACTACAGAGAAATGCCTGGTAAAGGCACACAAATGGTGGCAATTTTGAATTAACCCCCTACAGACACACACAGTGACAGCACAGTAGGACCCGCAGTTGCAGTAAGTCTATGAAGGGTAAAACATCTGAAAATCAAATGTATGCCAGTAAAATCTGGCCTGGGCTCTTTACTGATATGCCTCTAGTCTCCAAAACAGGGCACAATAGTACACGGAACCAAAATGTAAAGCAAATATCAGCACAGTCTGTGCAAATGTATACAGTGGACAGGCGTGCCACCCCCCATATACCCACATAAATGCAGTAACATATACATTTGCATGGAAATAGCAGCATAGCACACATTGGCAGGGTGGTACCAACAGACATGAAAACATGTTGCTTGTCCACAATATGCAGGGGTTAATGAGCTATGAGTATGTGTGGCTAATACTGTCTTGATCTGGCCAGCATGTTCTCCTGTCAGTTGTCTTGTACTGCCCTGAGTACAGTGCTGCCTTTGACAGGGCCATGTGCAGATACCTGCAGTGCCAACTGTTATGCATGCCAGTGAGACCCACTGCTCTGCCACTGACATAAATGGAAGTCACAGCGCTATGTGGAATATGCTACATATATTAGTGACATCTTGGCTTTTGTGAATATAAGTGCTTTGTGATACTGCTGCCAGTGGTCATTCTCAATAATCCTTTTTCATATGTTTGCTTTTACAAATAATGGACATGCCTGCACAGTTGAATGCACTGTGCACCCACACCCATAACTCCCAACCTCTGACACCAAGATGTCTGGACAAGGGCAGAAAGGCACAATGATAGGCATGTGTTATAAATATTGCCCTTACATACTGAGAACGTTAGGAGGGTGAGGGGTGTGCATTAGCGGGAATTGTCTGAAGGCTATGTATTCTGAAACAGTAATGCCTGTATTAATTTGTAACATCACACTTCAATTATATGTAACTAACTTGCCATAAAAACAGAAGTTTATGTAGAAAGGATGAAACAACTAGCCAAAACACCTAGACAACCTTCCAAAAAATGTACAGGTCAGAGGTATGCACTCACAAGGATATGACATCACAGGTTAGAAAGATACCACACAAGCAGGAGATCCCCTGCCAGTATATCACCAGGTTGCTGGATTGTTTACATGGCTGTGTGTCATTACTACACTGGCTGTAGCCGCACCTCACAAATGGCCTTGTTAGGCAAGAATTTACATAGCTGCCCTCATAATATCGATCTATACATCATACAGCTAGTATTCCCCTGGTAAAGCACTGCGATGATCTGAGGATGTCTAGCACTAGGTAATGACACAATACCTTGCAGTTTCAGACTACAGATATGTCAGAAAATGTCTGCTAAACAAAACAAATATCCTGAGGAAATTCCTGTGTACTCCTGAGAGGTATGTCTGTAGCACACAAAACCCTGGACTGGAGTACACCTATCTCTGGAATGGAGTCCCACCCTAACTATAGACTGTCACACTGTGCATGATGCTCGTACACTTAGAGAATCACAGGACATGTTGGAACTCACATCGGAATATATGACTGTATTGTGTATATATGTATATATGTCCATGCATGCAGACAGCTATGTACACCTTAACTGTCCCCACACACACATCAGACAGGATGACCATGAGCTAACTGTAGGTGGCCCATGTGTGATATATCTGCATCTGTTGCATGAGATACACACACACACATATATATGGGGAACAGATAACATATGTCAAGCATACACACACATTGATGTGTGGAAGTGAGAGTTAGACAGTGATACAGAGAGAGAGAGAGAAACACAGGGGGACACAGACAGAGGGAGTCACATAAATGCATACCCTGAATGGCATACAGTGATGTCCTGCTATGGACAGTGGTATACCAGTTGGAAACAGTTGCATGTGCCAGCATAAAAGGTGATCTCCATTGTGTAACAGTACTAAGGTTGAGTTTATAACATCACATCACCTGACTGTGTGTGTGTGTGTGTGTGTGTGTGTGTGTGTGTGTGTGTGTGTGTGTGTGTGTGTGTGTGTGTGTGTGTGTGTGTTTGTTTGTTTGTTTGTAGGTGAAACCATTTTAGGCCATTCCCACCCACAACACTTCCAAGTGCCCCACTTTATCTGTCTTGATGATGTCATTCCCCATTATCAGCACCTTTGGCCAGTTGTCAACCCAGTACGTTCTGTAACATGTGTGATAACTGTGTAACACTATAGTACAAATAACTAGCTCAACAGGGGTTGTAATCTCAGATCTGGCAAATAAGTGTGTGTGCATGTTTGTAAGAAGAAGTGCTTTGATAAGTCTCCCACCCACTGCCCTACTTTTACATTCCTGCTGATGTCATTCCCCTTATTAGCATCTTTGGCCACTAGTCAGTCCAGTAAGCTCTATAGTATAACACAATAGTACAAATAACTAGCTAGACAGGGGTCCTAATCTCAGATCAGGCAAATGGGTGTGTGTGTATGTTTGTAAGAAGAAGTATTTTGATAAGTCTCCCATTCACTTCCCTTCATTATCAGTCCTGCTGATGTCATTCCCCTTATCGCACCTTTGGCCAGTTGTCAGCACAGTAAGCTCTGTAGTGAATGTGGTAACTGTGCAACATTATAGTAGAAATAACTAGTTAGGTAGGGGTTTACTCTCATATCTGGCAAATGTGTGTGTGTGTGTGTGTGTGTGTGTGTGTGTGTGTGTGTGTGTGTGTGTGTGTGTGTGTATGGGTGTCTAAGTGTGTGTGAAATTTTGTAGGGAGAAGTATTTCCATAAGTTTCCCACTCACTGGAATACTTTATTAGTCCTGCTGATGTCATTCCCCTTATCAGCACATTTGGCCAGTTGTCAGTCCAGTAAGCTCTGTAGCGCGTGAGATAACTGGGTAACACTATAGTACAAATAACTAGATATGCAGGGGTTCTACTCTCAGATCTGCCAAATCTGTGTGTGTGTGTATAAGTGTGTGTGTGTAACTGTGTATATTTGTAGGAAGAAGTATTTTGATAAGTTACCCACCCATCAGCCTACATTTTCAGTCATACTGATGTCGCTCCCCTTATAGGGTCATAGGTGTATACTAGGCTAATGGCCCTGGAGCCAACACAAGCCTAGCACATAGAAGTGCCCTGCCATTGTGCCACCTGACGTTAGCTCCTAGTGACCCCATCAAGTAGAACCACTGGAGTGATCCCTGGGGTGAACTTTCTATTACCTATCCACTCATCAAGATCTCTCTGGAGCAAGGTCATCTAGGTGCTTTGCTTGACATGTATGGGAAGTCTATTCCAGGGCATGTGCAGTCTCTGGGTGAGGAACCTGTCCCTTCAGTATATTGTTGTGGTAATGAGGTCAAGGTCCCTGCAGTGTGTGGTGCAGAGAGTTTGGGATGTCTTTAGATGTAGCATTTCTAAAAGAGCTGGGTCAGACATGACTTTGCAAGTTAAGCTGAGATCACCTCTAAGAAAGTGATATGAGACAGAGAATAGCTGGAGTATTTTGAGTTTGTCTGTGTAGGACATGTGTTTAATGCCTAGGACCCTCATTGCGAGGTACTTCTGTGGCCTCTCCAGCTGTTTCAGGTGTCTAGTGAGGTACATGCTAAATGGGCCATTATACCTGATGATTGGTGTAATGAGTGAAGAGTACACAGAGATGATGACCTCCTTTTTTCCTGGATGCAAAACCCTTGGCAATGAGATGTGCCACATAGAAGGATTTCCTGACCACAGTGGCAATGGTTAAAGGAGAGGTTGCTGATGACCTGTGTCCCCAGATCTCTTATAATACCTACAGTGCTCAGTGGGCTCCCATCAATATGGTACTTAGTGGGAACTGAGATTTTACCAAAGGGGCCGATGATGAATTTTGTGGTGTTGAGCTTCAGGCCATGGTTACCAGTCAGTGGTCTCAGTGAGACCTTTCTGTAGGATGTCTGCATCACTTGTGGAGTTAATGATGGCTCCCAGCTTGCAGTTATCTGTGAACTTGGTCAGCCAGATTTCCTTTGTGTTGGTCGGGACTCCTGAAAAGTACATGCTGAACAGGAGAGTACCCAGGGCAGATCCCTGTAGAACTCCACTCGTGACTGGCTGGCAGTCTGACTTGAAGCTCACTACTTTCACACTGTGTATTCTATCTGTGAGCCAATTTTTACCCCCCCACCCCAGTGATATAGGGGTTGATGCTAGTTTGGTGGGTTTGTCCATAATTCTTGACTGAGGAATGGTATTAAGAGCCCTGGCCAGATTAATGTTGGCTGTATGCAGTGCCTTACTGTCATATACAGCCCTGGTGACTGACTTAAAGAAGTCAACCAGGTTGAGCAGGCATGACCTCCCTTTCACAAAGCCAGACTGTGTGTGGTCCAGAGTTAGGAGATTACCTATATGTTTGTTGATCAGGTCCCCGATGATGTAATCCATAGCTGTACATATCAAACTCATCAGGCTACTGGACTAATACTTCCCAGGGTCTGTAGTTGCCACACTTTTATGGAGAGGGATGACTGTAGCAGTGTGCCACTTGAGAGGGACAAAGCCTGAGGTGAGGCTGTGACTGAACAGGGCACACAGATGTGGTTCCAGTTATCTTGTAGTTTATGTAGAACACAACCAGGGATAATTTGAGGTCCCATGGACGCTGTATTCTTGCCCATGGGCAATGCAGGTGTAACCTGGGTGGCAGTAATCCTGGGTTCCTGGCATTCCTCTGGCATCTTATTGTTCCTCTAGGGTGGGAGACAGGGGTAAAGCTGGCACTGAATGTGTTGGCAAGAATGTTGACAATATCTGTTGGTTCAGTATAGGAGGTAGCATTGTGCAGTAACTTAGAGCACTTCTGGGTATTGGTGTGGAGGTTCTTGATATCACTATCAAATGATTTTCTGATTGTTGTTAGTGTCTGCTGCTATTCTGCCATCATAGGTAGCTTTAGATGATTTCATGAGGGATCTCATGTTGTTGTTGAGACTAATAAGGGAGTTTTACCACTCTTGGGACTCCACCTTTTTCTGCTACAGTTTCTTCCTACTGTTCTACAGGTTATTTATGGCAGGTGACCACCAGATTGTCCTCCATTGTTTGGAGGAGAGTGTCATAGTTCTGTTGGTTATGGGTAGTTCCATGCATTGATGTACATGTTTGTACAGTGAATTTGTGTATGATTTGGCAATCATGCAGGTATTTTCCATTGGCATGGGTGCTGTAAAGTTAGCAAACTTTGAAGAAGTTTTTCAAGGTGTTTACCTTTGTAGGGGGTGTGTGTGAGTGAGATGTGGATTTCCATGGTGATTACTCTATGTTGGATGTGACCAGCGAGCGAATGACTACTGTTGCAAGCAATAGTCCCATACGTTAGTAATCAACACAGGTCAAGGCTATTGCTTTGTCTACTGGGTGTCAGAATGAGCTGGTCCATGGCATTGTAACTGATGAATTCCAGGAAGCATTGGGCCAATGTATTGGTGCTTGAGTATCTTACACAGTGGATGGAGGGTTAGTTGAACTCTCCTAATATGAGAGTGTTGGGTTGAACCTTGATAAATTCCAGGGTGTTGAGGAATGTGGATTGTGACTCTAGGGGCAAGGATGTGGACCTATAGCAGGCTATGACCTGGATTGCACTATTACCTATTGTCAGTTGTACCTGAAGTATCTCAGATGCTTTATGCAGGGATACTACTCTGGATGTGTGCATATCCATTATTAATATGAAGACACCACTGCCTTTGTAGCTGTGGTCCATGTTTTGAGGCTGACAGGTGTGAAATGAGTTATAGGCTGGTATTGCAGGGGTGCTGTCTGTTGCTGTAAACCAGGTCTCCGTTACAGCACAAATATGAATGTTCTCCATTTTGAGGAGTGCTTTGAGTAGCTGCATCTCGAGATGTAGATGTCAAGTGTTGAGCAGCATGACCCTCAGATTGCATATATGTACAGCTGTTACAGTGGTAATTTGATATGGAATACAGCCTAAAAAGGCACTGTAGGGGTGGCAATATACTTAGCCAGTACCTGGAAACCCAGGGGTGACAGATGCAGGCCATCTCTGGCAAGTTGTCGCAGTCTGTCAATCATGTCATCCCAAGCAAACAGACACTGGATCCCATAAGAGTGACACCAGTCACTTAAGCCAATTGTTGAAGTCAATCATTTGTTGTTTGTACTGCGGTATCATTCTGGGTGACAGTAGTATACTGTTCAGGGCTATTGTCATACCTGCCTGGCCCACATAATCTGAGAGCTCCACCATGCCTGTTTTCATATAGTCCATGGAGGTGCATCTCAGGTCATTCTCACACACATGGACAATGACAGAGTGATACTTTTTGTTATGGAATGACCTGACTGGGTGTGTTATGTGTTGGATTCTGGCACCTGATAGACAGCTGACTGTTACCTCCTCCATGCTCAACCTAGTGAGTGGAACATCTGTGTGCCTCACTATTGATTCACCTATGATTACTGTATTAGGCAAGGTGGTTAGCCTTTGGGGCTTAGGTTGAGGGGCACACTGTGTAAGTGAGATATGTGTCCTGTGGTTTGTGCTGTGCTGTGGAGGTTGAGTGGGTGTCTGTCTTGGTGGTCTCTGCTGTTTGGGTAAATGTTTATTGAGTGCCTCTGTGAAGGTGGGTGTGTGGTTATTGTTTGTATGTCAGAGCTGTGATAGTGGGTGTTCTGGAGGGGTATGTGTTCCATGTGGTGTGTTGCAAGTGTTGACTCTTCTTCTCTTGACCAGCTAGTCCAGTCATCACTGGAGAGTGCATATCTTCCAATTCGGTGATATAGGGCTATCTCTCACAAGTCTGAGTGTTGGGAGTTTAGTGGAGAGTGTTGTCTGTGTACATGAGGCAGTTGCAACAGTGCCTCATAATGCCCAAATTCACCATGTTAATGGGCAAAAGCACAGAGAACTGCACTTTAATCATGCCAGGAGGGGGTGGTCATAACTACTAATGTTTGTTTGTTTGTTCTTCTTTTGGCTTTTCCCGATTAGGAGTCGCCACAGTGGAACTCCGGTCCGCTAATGATTGACAGTAGATTTTTACAGTGCCGAGGTGCCAGCCCGACGCCCAACCTGCAACGAAGGCATGCCCATTCACACATGTCTTTCAAATGCCACTCGACCATGGGAAGGACATGCAAACTCCACAGAGAAGGCGCTCCATCTGAGAATCGAATGGAAGAACCTCTTGCTGTGAGGCGACAACACTACCGCTGCACCATTGCTGCTACTGGAGCTAATTTCGTGAGAACGACTACTGCTGATGGCTCACAGCTGTGCTAGAATAATTGATAAAAAAGCTGTCGAAGTGCAAAGCTATTAGGTTATTTGAAGTGCAAAAGAGAAAGAACTAGCAAGATCTAAGGGGAAAACTGAAGGCAGACTTTCTGGCACCTGTAACAGTTTACCTCAGCTGTGCAGTTATTCGAATCTTTGGCCAATTGTCAGCCCAGTAAGCTCTGTAGCATGCACGTGTGATAACTGTGTAGTACTATAGTACAAATAATTAGATAAGCAGGGGTTCTAATGTTAATACTGGCAAGTGTGTGTGTGTGTGTGTGTGTGTGTGTGTGTGTGTGTGTGTGTGTGTGTGTGTGTGTGTGTGTGTGTGCCTGTGTGAATCATATACTGTGTGTATTATACCATTGTGAGTTGTGTACCACACTGTAAACTTCCCATCACCTTACTTTACTAGGCCTGCTAATGTCATTCACCTTAGAAGTACCTTGGGAATATATAAAATCACATAAGCTCCATGGCAAGTCTGATAACTGCTTACCACTATAGTATAAATAACTAAATAGTTAGGGATTCTAATTTCACTACTGGCATCTGTGTGTATCTGTGTTTTTGTGAGAATCATATACTGTGTGGGTTATACCGTTTTGAATTGTGTACCACCCTGTAAACTTCTCATCACCCAATTTACTAGGCCTGCTGATGTCATTCACCTTAGAAGTACCTTGGGATGAGGTGAAATAAATTAAGCTCCATGGCACATCTGATAACTGTGTAACACAATAGTAGAAATAACTAGATAGGTAGGAGTTCTAATCTTAATACTGGCAAGTGTATGTCTTTGGGTGAAGATCATATTCTGTTTGGCTGATACCAGTTTGATTTGTGTACCATCCATGCCTGTTTACCACCTCCCAATGACATTACTTTATATAGTATGGTAACGGCATCTGCCACACATGCAGCATGTTAAACCATTGTGAACGCCATACTAGTCCTCTGTACAGATGTCTATTGAATATCCAGATGTTTGCAACCTATATGTGGTCTTTGTCCCTTAACAATACCCATGTATGTGATATTGTTGCCAAATTGGCCACAGTGAGTATAGTGACATACATGCCAGCATCAGGCATCATACCTGACTGAAACATCATGCTGATACAATGTTTGCTACACTATCACTTGTCCAGGCTTGTAGGAATAATACATTACTCCACACCCTATTCCTGGTGGGTTATCTCACCATCCATGAAGACATTCAGAACATTACATATTGTAAGAGGTAGTTTATGTCTCATGCATATAATCTATGGAGGCATGTCATGTGTATGGAGTAGTACGGTACATCAAGGTGGGAATGTAGGTTTACTAATCTGTCTGTTGCCAACTGTGTTTATGTTACTGTGTGCACATCTCCAGTGTCAGTCCTTACTGTGTGTATGTATAGGATATACCATTCTGTCTCCTGTTCCACCCGGTTAACTCAGGAATACATACCACAAACCTATCATACACAATATCATGCATGCCCTCATCAACTGCATTATGGTTGAGCATATGGGAAAGAAGTGGCAGGGCCAACAGGGGTTGACAGCAGAATCTGTTGTAGTTAATGTAATGGCCTCACTTGTGAGGGACCTGCTGACAGTACTGCAGTAACCTGTTCTGTATGTATGAGCCTGTGGTACTACACAACACACTGAGATGACATGTCTGAAGGCTACATGTCTGTGACAAGGGGTATGTATGCAAGGTCACAATGTCTGACAGCAGTGTCCCTCACACACTGTTGCATGCACGCACACCTGGTACATGTACATATAAAGCTGTACTTTGCCTATGCCATGGTTGGTGTATTCCCACTCTGCTATACTCCCTCTTGGGAATGTCTGCATGGTGACAGCCTGCAGACACACAGACACGTGGAACACAACCAGAATACAGCATGTCAGACTACATTCAGTCAGAGGTACTAACAGCAATAATGCATCCTGGCTAATAAGGTACATACACCTGTATTTGTACACATCAAATGATGGCAAAATTATCTCCCCTGACCCATCTACAAAACTATTAGGTGTCATCATAGACAATAATTTTAAATTTGACCTACATGTTAACCAAACTATCAAAGCCATCAATAAAAAACTAGGGTCACTTTACAGAATAAAAGCCTTCCTAACCCCTCCAGCTAAAATTGCCATAGCTCGCTCTCACCTTCTTTCAACCCTTCTGTATGCATCCCCTCTACTCTCAAATTTGAACAAGACTGTCCTTAACAAACTCTCAATTTGCTACAACCACATTGCCAGGTTTGCCACTGGGCTGCCTTTTAGGACACATCATTGCATCAATCTAAATCAGCTTGGTTGGCTTGAACTACCTAGCCTAATCCAGTATAACCAACTGATTATGGCCTATAAAATCCTCTATGATCGGCAATACTCCTGCACTTAAAAATATTATCACCCCTATAACAATCCTAGACCACTTGATCCTCTAACAAACTACTAATTCAGACTAGCAAAATTAATAACACAGCTGGTGATTCTCTCTTTGCAAACTCTGTAAGTAGATCCTGGAACTCTCTTCCAGCTGATATTACCTTACTTTCCACCTTAGGTCAATTTAAAACTAGACTCAAACAACATTTGTCACTTAACTGGCTATGTCAATGTATCAAGCCTGGCTAACTCGAATGTGTAAAAATCTGTTAACCAGTTTACTGTGTAATTTAATTTAATCCTGACTTGTGCTCAGGACTAACTGTAACCTGTGGAACTTGTTTAACTTGCTTACTTATGTAATCTCTGTAAATAGTCTGTTTGTAATATGTAATGCTGGTATTATGTAATGCTGTATCTGCTTACCCTTGGAGCTTTTCTCCCCGGGCCTCTGCTGAAAATGGACATGCATCCAGTCGGACTATCCCAGTCAACAAATGTAAAATAAATAAATAAAATAAATAAATAACAAATGCAAGCAGACACCACCTTGCATAGTCGTACATAGCTACACTGTATTATATTCACCCTGTGCATCAGATCCATATTAGCATGTCCCTGCATCGATGGTATGGATAACAGGGAGGTGACACGGGTATCATCACATGCACAGGCTGTGGTGTGGGTTTTCCAGAGGCCTAGGCTGGGCCATACGGTTGACATCATGTGTATGTGTTTGGAGGGGTATCCAATAGATTGGCTGTGCAGAGGTTCTGTGTTTGTCTGGAGGTGACCTGCCTGTGATAAAGATGTGTGTGTGTGTGTGTGTGTGTGTGTGTGTGTGTGTGTGTGTGTGTGTGTGTGTGTGTGTGTGTGTGTGTGTGTGTGTGTGTGTGTGTGTGTGTGTGTGTGTGCGTGTGTGTGTGTGTCTGTCTGTCTGTGTAGAATGCAATGCCATGTGGTTGCCCTACACAGGAGTACATTGGTCAGCTCTGGACCATACATGGCAGGGTGTCCAGTTCACCATCTCTGGCCATGGACACAGGAAATGGCCCTGCCAGAGGTATCACTGGTACCACCAGGCCCAAGGCCAGATGCAGTACTGCTTCCAAATGGTAAGGCTGTCTGCTTGTTCTGTGCCCCTGATGGGACCGGATAGGACCACATGCCTATGGCCTGCTTCGGTATGATGTGGACAGCAACCCCCTTCTTTAGTGCTGGTGTCACTACCACTATGGGAGTTGAAGGTGCATGGCCCCATAGACTCTCAGCTGTTGTTGCTGACCTATGTCCACCTGGCTGATGCCCATCTCCTACCACACACTCTAACACAGACATGCCATGATTGAGGTATGCCAAGGTCTCACCACACCGTCTATTCATGACTTCAGTATTTTGATATGTGACCTCATCAAGGTCATGTATGTTGACAAGTAAATCAGGAAGAGTTGCATCCACCACCCTGGGTATTTGTCTGGTGTGGTGCTCACTATGTGCCTGTCCATCCATGACAGTCCAAAACATGCATCTGGTGACTCCTGATGTGGCACTTGTGACAGGGGTTTGACAAGCAGCCGTCTTCCTGCGAGAATCCCTGTCTATCCACCTGTGTGTGACCTCGCCTGCACCCTAGCTATGGCCAGTGTCTACACTCACACCTGCCATAGTCACCACACTAGCCTGTTCAATGCCACCACCTGCAAACTGTCCATCATCTGTAGCCACTGGTGATGGGGTATGTGTGGGGATTGTTACTGTGTGTGAGGAAGGTGTGGACAAGAGTGGGATGCCAAACAATAGCACAGATGCAACCCCTGACAACCCCAACTGTACCGCATTCTTCCTATTATCATTGTCAGAGTCTCTAGAGATAATGACATCAGTTTCCAAGCAGGAGGGATGCTGAACCCCATCGCTACCTGTGAGGGGCTGACAACATATGCACATTATTACCTGCACTTTGAGGTTGGCTGGTACACACACGCACACACACACACACACACACACACACACACACACACACACACACACACACACACACACACACACACACTTATAAGTGAGGTGGCACAAATCTGTTACACAGAGCACACATTACCCAAATGGTGACATGCATGAAACACGCCCTTCAGCATCATGCATTGCAGCCAGTTTTACTACATGTAACTAACAATATAGAGCTCTAGGAAATGTAATTAGTGTTAGTAGGTGATGGCCCTTCCCCAGCACAGACTGCACCTATGTACACATCATTGCTGTTCACCTGTATAGCACAGTGACATGTACTACAGAACATACCTCAAAACTGTACAGATCTTCACAGGATGTGTAGATGTTTGGCTCATATGTTTGCTCTGTTGCTCATAATCCCTGTGTTTCTATGATACATGACTGGGATGATCTTGAAGAGTGACATCACTAATTAATGACATACATTTGAGTGTCAGACCTCCAAACCAGCAATAAATGTATGGTCACACAATTCCTGTTAAACAACCAAACTTCTAAGCTTACAGTGGATATGATAAGTGTACACAACCCTGTGAACATATCATTTTCTTGTAATATATGAGAGAACACCGCAATAATGCATTCAGATATGTTACCCACCTTTCATGTGACATATGACCTGTGCAATCCAATCGATAAACAAACAAATGTGTGACATGTAAAATATAATGACTACAATAAGTACAATATGGTGGTTGCATAAGTGTGCACATCCTTAAAATGATACTTTGTTGAAGCACCTTGTAAGTGGCTTATGGCAGTTACTCTTCTTGTGAAGGTGTCCATCAGCATGGCACATCTTGACTTGGCATTATTTGGCCAATCTTCCATGCAATGGTCACACTGCAAGGGCAGCTCATGTGCACAGCCCTCGTCAGGTCACATTGGGGTTTGTCTATCTGGTGCAGGTCTAGGCTCTGGCTGGGACAATCCATAACCATAAGTGTGTTCATGTGGAGCATTT
This sequence comes from Protopterus annectens, assembly GCF_019279795.1. Classification (NCBI taxonomy): domain Eukaryota; kingdom Metazoa; phylum Chordata; order Ceratodontiformes; family Protopteridae; genus Protopterus; species Protopterus annectens. The sequence continues at coordinate 942,037,047 of NC_056739.1, read as the reverse complement.
CTTAGGTAGCTTTTGATGTATGCTTCGGGTCTTTGTCATGTTGAAGACTGACACCCCCCCCCATCCTCAGCATTCTTACAGATGCCTGATGGATTTGGGCCAGAAGTGGGTGTTTTTTGGAACTGATTAGAATTCCCACAACTATGACTACAGGCCCAGTTCTGGCTTTGGAACAGCATCCACACAGCAGGCCACTGCCACCAGCGTGATTCACCATGGGATATTGGTGTTCAGGTTAAGAGGGGTGTAGCTTGTGCACCACACATACCTTTTCGTATTGTAGCTGTGAGGTTGGTCAATCCTTAGTTTCATTACACCATAACACATTTTCACACATGTCTTTGTGAGGCTTGATGTGCTGTATTGCAAATTGTATCCAGCCCTGGATGCTTTTTGGTGTGGGGAAATGTTTCCATCTTCTGACCATACACCATAGGCCAGACGTATGCAGAATATGGAAGAGTGTTCTCACATGTAGTACACAACACCAGTACCTGCAAGAGATTCCTGCAACTCCCTCAGTGTTGCTGTATGTCTCCTGGCAGCCTCCCTGACCAGGTTTTGACATGTCTTGTCATCATCTGTTGAGGGACGTCAGGTTCTTTTCAACAGCACTGTTGTCCCATATTTAATCCACCTTTTGACAACTGTCTCCACTGTGTTTCATGGTGTATGCAATGCTGTGGTAATGTTGTTGTATCCTACTCTTGACTGATACCTTTCCAATATGAGATCCCTTTGCTGTTTTGTAAGCTGTCTGAAAGCCATGGCTGTTGCTGTTGCAGGCAACTGAGCAAATGTCATGAATATCCTACTTGGACAGCAGACTGTTATTTGGTGTTACTCAGAGTGCCTTTACGTGATGGCAGGTGTGTACCCAAGCAGACTGAAGGCTGTCTGTAAATAACAAGCTGCTGCAATAAAATATTATTTGAAGGGTGTGCACACATATGCATCCAGCCTATTGTAAGGTTTGTACACTCCATATTTGGTGGCCAAAAGATTGATTGATTTTTCAAGTGAATTGTTCATGTCATAGATCACATTACAGGCTTGAAAAGGTGTGTACTGACATATTGTGGTCTCAGTTGGTATATATATATATATATATATATATATATATATATATATATATATATATATATATATATATATATATATATATATATATATATATATATATATATATATATATATATATATATATATATATATATATATATATATATATATATATATATATATATATATATATATATATATATCACAAACACATGGCATCTTAGCAGGGGTGTGTACACTGTTTATATCCACTGTATGAGAGTAATGTTTCACACATATCTCTACCTTAGGCCATTTCCCCCTCCCCCCATTTTGTTGGTCTCTGCCCGGAAGTCTTGCACTTACAGGTTGTGAGGTATGCTAACAGGAATGTTATATTCTCTTCAGATAGGACCCTGTGGTGACCACAGTGATGCAATGCAGTTAACCCCATCACAAGTGAACATGCACATAAAGCAATATGGCTATGAATGACAGTTTTGTGCATGGCACATTGCATGTCCTTCACATGCCTGGGGTATTGGCAAACCACAACAGAACAATTCCATAAACACCAGCTTCAGGCTGCTGTCCCACATGCAGACCAGATGAACCTAGGTACTTGTGGGAGAGAAATATTGTCAACAGACTCACTTGTGGCATTGGTACAGGATGGTTGCAGCATGTCTGCACATGTACAGTACAACCCCCAATACTACACAATTTGCTATCCCTCACCATAGATGTGTATTAGAAAACCCCATCCACAACTGCAATCTGACCTGACACATGCACGTAGATACTCTACAAATACAAGTATGTCTGCTACATTAGTCTAGTAATCTCCACTAGGGCCTTACCTGCACACTCCTCGTCCATTGTCTGGGTGTCACCCACCTCCAACATGTGGGGGGGGGTTGTACCCTGATGTTGTACTGGGATGGGTGCCCCATGGTTGCCGAGGAGCTCCTTGGTGAGTGTCAGTGGGGGCTGCATGGCTGGGCCCCCACCTGTGGTAGTGCAGTTCCTGGCAACTGCAGAAGCCCTTTGCCAGGCATGGTGTATAAGGTAATTTGCAAGATGCCAGACCTGCTCATATGTACGTGTGTGCAGGCCGACATTATTTACCCTGTGGACAAGGTCATCCCACAGCTGGTCCTATCCTGCAGATGTTGCTGGCTCCAGCCAAGCATTATGTTATGGTTCTGTAGTATGGCTTTTATGATTATATTTGTCTCAGCCACTGAGAAAGTAGACCTTTGCTGATGTGACATTGCACCTGGAAGACATAAAAAGGGGAGCACATCACAGGATGTCATACATTTGGCAACAGTATGTACAGAACCTGCTCAGCTACATTAAATACCAGTAGCCACCACTCACAACCAAAACATACCCCTGCAATCTATCAGCACTGTATCTACTTGCATTGCATTGCTGGTCCTGATGTGTCATATTCCCCCAAATGAGGGCTAGTTAATTTCATAATCCTCTACTCCTCATTCATGTCTGTGTTGAGGCATGACATTGGCCATCTTCCATACGGATGGGTGTGGATGGTGCCAAGGCTTAGTGTGACTACAGTGTATAATGGAGCTGGGAGCACATGACTGAGTTTATCTAGGATCTGGACAGGGATGTTATCAGGTCCCATGGATACTTACATTTGTTCCCTTTCAGTAGGCAATATGTACCTGCTCAATGGTGATGAGAGAAGGGGTGTAGGTCCTGCGCATATCCACCTATAATGATTCTGAACCAGGGGGTGATGTTTGCCCTAAACCTATCTGCAGCAGATTGACTATAGCTATGTTGTGTGTGTATGTGGTCTGATTGACCACCATTTCAGGGTGGGTTGATTTGTTGCATATGAGATTGCAGACATATGTGAAGATGGCCTTGTGATTGGCCTTGGTGGATGTGTCCAATTTGTACTCATAGTTAGCCTTACAGTACTACACCTGTGACCTTATACGCTTGATCAGATGACAGCTGACTTGATGTCAAGTTGGTGCCAGCTCCTAATTTGCCCTGTACAGCCAATATAGGAACCAAATCTGTGGTTTGGTATTGCTGCTGTCCAGCAAAGAGGATTACTCTACTTTTGTGGAGGCAGGATGTACAAGTAAGGTATTGCTGTGTCCATGCAGCTATGTTGGTGTTCATATAGCTGTTTGTAGTAGGCATGGACACACAGTCATAACACAGTTGGACACCTCTCCAATTTCAAACAGATAATCATGCTTATTGTAGTACCCATGGCTGTGTCAGGGCAATGCAACAACCAGCAGCTGTAGAAATGTCACTCTGTCAGATGCACAGTAACTAAGATTACATACGTGTACAACATGTACAGCTTATTTAAGTGACATTTTGCATCCCATGTCTGTTGTTATGGGGCGGCCAGATACACCTACTCTTACTGACATGTGCACAGGTAATACCTGATATACATTTCTGTTTTATGTCAGTATAGTACACTGTATTCACATTCTTGCTGCCCAGTCATCTCTCTCAACCCATTAGAGGAGGACATCTGTAGGACGTCACACATAAATGGGGGCAATGGAACAAAATTAGTGACACTGTCTTAATATTGCTGTAACACACTTGAGTTATTCAATAGCACAGTAGCCTGTGCAATGACAAACATACTCTGCAGGATGTCCAACACTCATATGGCAGGAAGAGAAGAGAAAGGCTACGAGTGTAGTAGTGAGGGTAAGAACTTTTAATGTTGGTAATATGACTGGTATAGGGACAGAGCTAGCTGATATGATGGCTAGAGGAAGGTGGATATATTGTGTGTGCAAGAGACCAGATGGAAGGGGAGTATGGCTAAGTGTATTGGAGCCAGGTCACAATTGTGCTATCAGGGTGTTGATGGGAGGGTAAATGGGGTAGGGGTTACCCTGACAGGACATTATGCCAAGGATGCCATGGAGGATGACATGAGTGTCTGATAGAGTGATGTTTATGAATCTGGAAATGGATGGTGTAATGATGAATGTTGTTAGTACATATGCTACTCAAGTTGCTTTTGCGATGGATGAGAAAGAGAAAGAGAAATGTGAAGTCAGTTGGATGACGTGGTGATGACTGTACCCGAGGGTGAGAGAGTGGTAATTGCAGCAGATCTCAATGGTCATGTTGGTGAAGGGAACAGAGGGGATGAAGAAGGGATGGGTATGTATGGTGTTAAGCAATGGAATGCAGACAGTGAGATGATAGTGGATTTTGCAAAAGGGATGGACATGTCAGTGGAGAATACATACTATAACAAGAGGGAGGAGCATAGGGTGACATGCAAGAGTGGAGAGAGATGCACACAGGTGGAATATATGCAATGTAGGAGGGCCAGTTTGAAGGAGATTGGAGACTGTAAAGTGGTGACAGGGGACAGTGTAGTTAGGCAGCAGAGACTGCTGGTCTGTAAGATGATGTTGATGATCAAGAAGAGGAGGAGTGTGAGAGCAGCACCAAGGATCAAATGATGGGAACTAGAAAAGTGTGATTGTGAGGTGGAGTTCAGGAAAGAGTTAAGACAGACACTGGGTGGCAGTGACAGTTTACCAAATATGTGGGTAAGTACAGCAGAGCTAGTAAGGGAGATGGCTATAAAGGTGCTTGGCGTGACATGTGGATGGAGTACAAGGACACCTGGTGGTGGATTGAGGAAGTACAGGACAGTATACAGAGAAAAAGGTTCAGGATGAAGGAGTGGGATTGTTGGAGAGATGAGGAAAGTAGACAGGAGTATAAGGAGATGAGGTGCATGGCAAAGAGAGAGGTAGCAAAGGCTAAGGATGAGGCATATGACAACTTGTATGACAGGTTGGACACTATGGAAGGATGAAAGGATGTGTACCACTTGGCTAGACAGAGGGATTGATCCAGTAAATATGTGCAATAGATAAGGGTAATAAAGGATAATAAGAGAAATGTACTCACAAGTGAGGAGGGTGTGTTGAGCAGATGGACAGAGTACTTTGAGAGGCTGATGAATGAAGCGAATGAGAGAGAGATGGTTGGATGATGTGGGTATGGTGAAACAAGAAGTGTAATGGCTTACCAAGGAGGAAGTAAGGATAGCTATGAAGAAGATGAATACTGGAAAGCCTGTTGGTCCACATGACATACCTGTGGTAGCATGGAGGTGTTTAGGGGAAATGGCAGTGGTGTTTTTCACCAGATTGTTTAATAATAGCTTGGAAAATGAGAGGTTGCATTTGGAGTGGAGAGAAAGTGTTTGTGCACCATTTTAAGAATAAAGTTGATGTGCAGAACTGTAGTAACTACAGAGGGATAACATCAATCAGTCACAGCATGAGGTTATGGGAAAGTGTAGTGGAAGCTAGGTTAAGCATGGTGGTGATGAGTAGTAGTCAGCAATATGTTGTTATGCCAGGTAAGAGCACTACAGATGTGATGTTTGCTGTGAGAGTGTTGACAGAGTAGTACAGAGAAGGTCAGGAGTTGCTTTGTGTCTTTCTGGATGTAGAGAAAGCATATGACAGGGTGTATTGTATGAGGACATCATGAGTGGCAGAGATATATGTAAGACTGGTACAGGATATGTACAAGGGTGGTGTGACAGCAGTGATGTCTGCAGTAGGAGTGATGGATACTTTTAAGGTGGAGGCAGGGTGACATCAGGGATCAGTTGTGAGCCCTTTCTTATTTGCAATGGTGATGGACAGGTTGACAGACAAGATCATACAAGAGTCCCCGTTGACTATAATGTTTGCAGATGACATTGTGATCTGTACTGAGAATAGGGTACAGATGTAGGAGACCCTGTAGAGGAGAGAAATGAAGGTCAGAAGGACTAAGACGTATCTGTGTGTGAATGAGAGGGAGGGTAGTGGAATTTTAAGGATGCAGGTATAGAGTTGGCAAAGGTGGATGAGTTTAAATGATTGGGAAATTATTTTGGAGTAATGACAAGTGTGAAGGACAGGTGAAGAAGAGAGTACAGGCAAGATGGAGAAGGTGGAGAAGACTGTCAGTACTGATTTGTGATAGACGAGTACCAGTAAAAGTGAAAGGGAAGGTCTACAACAGGGTAGTGAGACCAGATATGTTATATGGGTTGGAGGCAGTGTCACTGACAATCAGGCAAGAGTCAGAGTTGGACATGGCAGAATTACAGATGTTTGTACTTGCACTGGTTGTAATGAGGGTGGACAGGATTAGCAATGTGTATATGACAGGATCAGTCCATGTTGGACGGTTTTGAGATAAAGCCAGAGAGGCAAGATTACATCAGTTTCGACATGTGCTGCAGAAGGATGCTGCGTTATATTGAGAAAAGTATGGTAAGCATGACACTGCCAGGTAAGAGGAAAAGAGGAAGGCCTCAAATAAGGTTCCTGGATGTGGTGAGAGAGGACATGCAGGTGGATGGTGTGACAGACCAGGATGCAAAGGACAGGCAGAAATGGCAACAGATGATCCATTGTGGTGACCCCTGAACAGCCAGAAGAAAAAGAAGGAGATGTTGTAATGTCAGTCTTCACAGATTTGCCAGTGATTTACCAGACATAACACAACTGTATGAGTAAATGACTACAAATATGAGTCACACATATGGTCAGTGTGCATAACACTGGACAGTTTAATGGTATGAGCCTAGTATATCACATGCAGTTCAAGGTACATGTGTGCAACAGTGCTTTACTATGCAAATACCATGTATAGGTCTCTCACATTTCTGAGACAACCAAGTATATCATAGTTGTATTCACAAGTAAGATACAGATATGTATGACATCCCAGTAGCTGGCCTAGCATTATCACAATCAGTATTGTTTAACACACACTGCAGTAGTAGTCATATGTGAATCATCCTTCCCTGGTGTGACTCAAGGACCTGATCTATGATCTATGTCACTGCAGACAGACCCAGATGCTATGGCCATGGTTTCTGATCACCAGTATATCAGTACAGCAAGACTTGTTGAGACATATATGTTACAGTTCCTATTTCCTATTCTTATATACCCCCTACTGCAGTCCATTACATGCTTACTTGTTTGACATATCTGTTTATTCAAGTGTAGGTGGTTATGTCCTGCTTGGTTTTTCTTTTTCTTTTCAATGTTTCTCTCTCTCTCTCTAAAGGATGTAGGGTGTACATCTGTTTTGCATAGGCAGCAGCTTGCCTTTTGTAGGTAATACTCATGAGTGGCTGATTGCCTGGGCACCAATTGGTGTCACCCACTTGATAATTGCATGAAGGACATCTGTGCTGTTATTCATATAGCCAATGGCATGGCAACATACTCCTATCATTGAGTATGTCATGTGAGCATTGGCCCTTTTCCTTGCCAGTGAGGGGGACTTCATGGAGGTGTGTGAACAACAGCAATACCTCTTACAACCAAAACTATGGAGACAGGCCAACAGAATGGGGGAGAATGTTCCAAACATAGGGACAGAATGTAAGTATTGATGTTATACATTTGGATTAATGGTAGTCTACAAGGGTGTGTATGTACATGGAGTTCTTGTGTGATTTTAACTCTGACAGTGTTATGTGTTTGACATAACTCTCACCTTTAGGGCTATCTGCAGAATGGCCAGAATTTGGAGCCCTATGTTTGGTGTGTTCCTCAGACATTTTTTTGTCTTTGCAAAATCAGTAGCTTATTTTGGGGATTGCAATCAGTAACTACTAACATCCATTTGTGTTTCTGACAGCATATTCCTCAGAAAGGATATGTTACAACTAACATGTTACAACAGCAACATTCTCAGTTTATAACAGCAATATTTCAAATATCTCCCTGTTTTTGGGCCTCTGTCCCACAATTATATCAGGCTTTGTCCAGATGTCATGCAGTAAGAGGTTGATAGGTATGGTATATGATTATTTAGTCCCTACATTCCTGACATCATCCCAGTGATGTATCAGACTGCCAGACACATTATGCGGAAGAGGCCTTATATATGAGGGGAAAGCCTGGACTTTCTGTGGGACACTGTACAGTTGAGAGGTCTGTGTACTTCTGGCAATTGTTGACAGATTATCAGGACTATGTAGCAGTGTATTGCATCAATGTTGTTTGGCCTGTGTAGGGAGGGGTGCAGATGTATGTGTTATGGCTTCTTTTCTATCTGCCTGTGCATGTTGCTCCTGTTTCTGGTGGTCTATTGGCTGTATATGTTTGTAGGGGCAGACTGAGACATGTCCCATACCATAGTCGGGCATCATACTACACTGTGAATTGGCTCAGTATATGTGGGGGTAGTGTGTGAATGGCAAACATGTTGAGATCTTTTTTGTTCACACAGTCCTTATACTGTACTGTTCCTTTAGCTTACTGGTATGTCACTGTGACTGTGGTGGAATTGGTTGTGGGTATGCACTTTCACACTGGTGTCTGTTTTTCAGTGCTGTGACCTTCCTGTAGTGCCTGATATATTTGCCAATACATGTGTAATTCCCCCTAGCAGATTTGGGTTAGTGTTGTGTCAGTCTGACTGTAGTTTGGACACTGCTCAGTGATATGCTTAGCATCTGAGTATAGTTTCCCTAATGTGATGTTATGTCTAGATATTTGTAGGACGTAGGGTTACTTGGCCCCCATAAGTGTTGTGTATTTCTGACACATCAGTGGTCTGATGTGAGTATTTCAGTCACTAACTAGTGGTAAGTAATTGAGTGTTGGACTTGTATTATTTCAGTCAATATATGTTAGGACAGACTTTGTCATGCCTTTCCCAGGTTCATTGCACTAAAGGGTTCTGAGCCTACCTCAGGACTGCCTGGATTGTTGCAGTATGTCCAGGTTTATTGCTCATGTTTCTGGTCTGTTCCACAGATGCATTGTTTTCATATCCCTGGTAAATCACTTTGAGGATTTGAGGATTTCTAACAGTAAATGATGACATACATTTCAGTTTCAGAACTCACATCCTTCAGAACATGTATGCTGAAACAAACCCTGTCACTCTGGCAACATTCTACATTTATCAGAGCGATATTTGAAATATGTCCCTAGTTTTGACCCATTGTCCCTCATCTGGACAACCTTGGGCCAGATTTCTTGCAGCAAGGGGTTTGGAGGTGAATTTGGACACTCAAAGCCCAGAAGAAGGAGTGAGGACAACATAAATGTGTTGTTAAACCTGCTAAGCATAGCTGAGTATTGCTAACCATTGCTCACAGTTCATTCTCATAATATACCACACTAATGACTTAATTTAGTAAGCGTGTATGATTTCTATTACATGACATGGCTGCATGTACTTTCATTACAATAGCAAGGGGTGTATGTATACTGTATGGGACACTTGTATACATTGGTGTTTTCACATGTTATATGTACTCACACATCCACTTTATGCCAGCTGGATTACCCTGGGTGACAAAAATAAATTACCACATATTTTAATCTGAACTGCTTTCCCATGTAAATTTGGATTGCCTGTTGTATTACTTGAACCCTGTACACCTGCATGCAAAGCTTGAACTCAGACCACTACACCATCTTAGTTTGTGGATTTAAGCTGTATATTTTTATTTCTCACCTATTGGATAATAATATTATATTACTGTATTAAATGAAGAATATTGAGGTTTTTGTCCATGTCATTGAGGACTGCTGACATAACGGCATACATTTCAGTTTCAGACTTGTATCCTTCTGAACATTAATGCTAATACATAACCTGTTTTCTATCAACTTTCTGTCTGTCCTCTGTGCAGATGAGATGAGATGACACCGGTGCTCAGGCTGTGGTTGACTACACTGCAGAATGGGTCTGAGACCCCACACCTGTGTTCATGTTGGATGCAGCCAGGAATGGTATCAGGCCTATGGAGACATCTATGTGCTGCCTTTGAGAGGGCATTACAGACCTGCTTCCTGATCATGAGGGGAGGGGCTAGGTGCTGTACATGCACATATGTACCTATGAGGGACAGGGGGGTGATGTTTACACTTCACCTGTCTTCAGCTAGTTGCCTATATCCATGTCAGATGTGTATATGGTGTTATTGATCACCACTACACAACAGATATGTGTGTTGCCTCTGGAATTGTAGACACACGTCTGGAAAGCCTAGTGACTGGCCTTGGTGGATGTCTCCAGTTTACACTCATAAAGAGCCTTAAGGTACATTACCTGTGACCTTATTTGCCTGTGCAGAACAAGGTGACATGGCTTCCAGTGAGACACCTGTTCCTTCTTGGCCCTTCCTGCGATTATTTCCACCTATGATGGTAGTTATGTATTGCTGCTGTCTAACTCAGGCATTCAGCCTACCTTGAGGTGGTTGATGTTGTCTTGCTGGGTATTGCTGATACCATAAAGCTATGTAGGTGCCCACATAGTACTGTGGCGTTGGCCTGGACACTGCTGCTAGTTCCAATATATGGGGCACCCTTCACGTGGACCTTGCCCATTTTGCTTGCCTGTGTAGGGGACATTATGGAGATGTGGCGGCTACAGCTTCACAGACAGTAGGTGGAAATACCTCACAGGACAGGACATGTGGAGACAGCCCAACAACATGGGGGACAAAGATCCAGAATTGGGTACAGATTGTATGTCATTAGTGCTGTTATACACATGGAGGGTTGCTAGATTGATAGGGGTTGTCTGGACATGCATTTACTGGGTGATTTGACATCTGACAGTGATATGCCTCTGACATACTTCTCAACTGGCATGTTGTCTACATACTGGCCAGATGTTTGCCTGTTATGCTTGGTCTGTTCATCAAACAACATCTGTTTTTGTGGGGTTGGTAGGATAATGTGAGGATTGTAGTCAGTAACCTTTGACATCCATTGGTGTTCCAGACATCATATCCTTCAGGGATGTTATGTTACAACAACACATGTAACAACAGCTACTGTTTCATTTTGTAACACCATCATGTGTGATGTGTCCCTCTTTCCAGCCCCATACCCCACAAGTATGTCATGCATTGTCCAGATGTCCTGCACTATGAGGTGCAGAGGTATGGTATATCATTTATTACCAACTGCACTCCAGTTATCATGCCATTGACCTGGCAAACTCCTGGCCATGGTATGCAGTGGTAGCCAGGATTAAGATTCCACACCCTGGTAATTTTGTGGAAATCTGTACATATGACAGTTATGTATGTCTGGCCATTGTGAACAGACTGCCAAGATTGTGTAGCAGTGTTGTGTGTAGATGTTTGTTGGGCTGGGTAGAGAGAGTAGCAGATGTGAATGCCATACATCTTTTACCTATCTGACTCTGCATGCTGCTACAACTGCTGGTAGTCTATCAGGTCTGTATGCTTGTAGGGGCTCACTGTGTAATGTCCTGTAACACCTCTGGATTCCCAGTAAACTGTGAATTGGGCCAGTTTATGTCGGTGTAGTGTGTGACTGGCAGTCAGGATATGTTTGTTCAGACAGTCATTCAACTCTAGAGTTCATTTTGGGTACTGGTATGTTGCTGTGACTGTGTTGCATATGTTTTTGGGTAGACATTTTTGCACCACTCTCTGCTTTTCACTATAGTTACATCCCTGTAGTGCATGCTGTATTTGAATATACATGGATAGTTGCCCACAGGTGATGTGGAGGAGTGTCATGCTGGTATTACTGCACTTCATAAGGTGCTGGGTAACATGTTTGACAGCTGTCAGGGGATTTCCATTCTGTTACATCACTGCAGTCATATCTCTACACTGTCCAGAGGCCTAGACACTGTCCAGATACATGACTCATATGTTTGGTCTGTTCCCCAGACAGTTGTTGTCCTTGGCTAATCAGTAGTCAGTCAATACTAACATCCATTGGTGTTACTGACTTCATATCCCTTAGAAAAGATATGTTACAACAAAGCTGGTAACACCAGCAACTGTCTACAGTTATGACAGCAATATGTTCAATATATCCCTGTGTTTGGGCCTATGTCCCCCAATTATGCCAGGCTTTGTCCAGATGTCATGCACTAAGAGGTTCAGAGGTATGTAATAACATTATTTATTGCATTCATTCCTGCTACCATCCCAGTGATGTCATAGAACCCCAGACATGTAACAGGGAAGCAGCCATAGATATGAGTCCTGTGCCTATACATTCTGTGGGAAACTGTACTTTTGAGAGGTCTGTGTATGTCTGCCCATTGTTAAAAGACTGTCAGGATTGTGTAGCAGTGTGGCGTGTACATGTTATTTGGGCTGTGTAAGGAGGGGGTACATGTGAGTATCATGGGCCCTTTCTGTCTGACTGCATGCTGCTCTGGTTTCTGGTTCCCTATCACCTGTATGTGTTTGTACATACAGACCGAGACATGTCCCATAACACCTCAGGATTCCCACTACACTGTGACATGGGGCAGTATACATAGGAGTAATGTGTGAGTGGCAAATGGGATTTTGTTGCTCACACAGTCATTATACTTTAGTGTTCAGTTTGCTTACTGGCATGTTGCTTTGACTGTGGTGCAATTGTTTGGGCGTATGCACTTTCACACCAGTGTCTATTTTCCACTAGTGTTACATCCATATAGTGCCTGTTATATTTGCTAATGCATATGTACAGCCCCAGAGCTGGACTTAATAATGTTATGTCAGCCTGATTGTAGTTTGGACATTGCTTGGTGTAGTTTCCCTTATGTCGTGTTATGTCCACATATTCGTAGAATGTGCAGTTGTCTAACCGATATCTTTGGTCTAGTCCCCATAACTGTTGTGTATTCCTGACACATCAGTGGGATGATGTGGGGATTGAGGTCACTAACTAATGTGAAGCAACTGAGTCATGGAATTATGATATTTCAGTCGATATATGTTAGAACATACAGTGTTACTGCATCAACATTCTCAGGTTATCTACTCACGTATTTTGGATATGTCCCTATTTTCAGGCCTTTGTCCCACCACTTCGTCAAGCTTAGTCTGGATTCATTGCACTAAGGGGTTCTAAGCATACTTCTCCACTGCCATGATTTTCACAGAATGTCCAGTTGTTTGGTTCACACTTTTGTTCAGTTCCTCAATTTATTTGTATTTGTCTGGTAAATCACAGTGATGATCCAAGGATTTATGTCAGTAAATAATGACATAATACTTCAGTTTCCATCCCCATATCCTTCAGTAATTGTCTGCTGAAATGCATCATGTTGTTGTAGCAAATGTTTTCATTTGTAGCAGCAATATTTGAAATATTTCCCTATATGTGGCCCATCCCACTCTTTTACAGCCTTTGTACATGTTTCTTGAACTAACAGGTTGAGAGGGATGGCTGCACTGCATGTTATATACATACATATCTATATCTATCTATCTATCTATCTATATATCTATATATATATATATATATATATATATATATATATATATATATATATTATGTATATGTATATATATATATATATATATATATATATATATATATATATATATATATATATATATATATTTTTTTTTTTTCTTTTTCTTTATATTTTTATATATGTGCACCTATATTATGACTGTACTTTTTCATATATATGTTTAATCATATATATATATATATATATATATATATATATATATATATATATATATACACACATACGAATCCCCTACACAACACAGACATTCCAGAATGCTGGCAACCATATGGCTGACACCATCTGATCGACATTCAGAATGCCGATATTGTGAGAGGTCCATAGAAAAGGAAAATACAATTTCCTTTTAACTGTTAGCAGGGGGGCTATGCCCCCCTGCACCCCCCCCACACCCCCCATGCCCCACACCCCCCATAACTTTACTATACCAACTTTGAGATCGCACTACAGTGCAGAATGGAAATCTTTCCATTCCATACTATAGTGAGATGCCAGTTCTGCATTGTCGGCATTCTGAATGTCGACCATATGGTGTTGGCCATATGGTTGTCGGCATTCTGGAATGCTGGCAAACTAAAGGGGACCCATATATACATATATATGTGTGTGTGTGTGTGTATGTGTGTGTCTATGTCTATATACAACCCATGATTGATTCCACAAAGCTTTCTCCCTAATGTTGTATGCATCTGTTGCATGATATGTTTGAAAAAGCAACATCAATTTCTACACTTCAGGTTGTGCAGTGGTACATTCATTTGACAACAGTGTTCAGGGCCATGGGTTTGACATTTGGGGCTACTTTTTTAATGTTAAATTACCAGAATGCATGATATGTTTGCAAAAGCATTGCATATTCTCACACCTCAGATGGTGTAGTGATATCTTACTGTGATTGTAGAGGACAGCATCCTTGGTTAAGACTTGGCAGCACTGATTGCTTTGTTATTGGGTAGAGCAAGGACTGATGGATACAGAGTGATTAAGGCACATTTAGGCATATTATGCTTATAATTTTATATCATAAAATAATATTTATATACACATTATAATCCCAGGTTTGAGACTTGGCAGCACTGACTGCTTTGTTTTTGGGTAGAACGAGGTCTGATGGATACAGAGTGATTAAGGCACATTTAAGCATATTACACTTATAATGTTATATCATAAAATAATATTTATATACACATTATAATTTTACATTTACCTTCTTTAACATCCCCCTATGTGCTTTCATTATATTATATCCTTGTGTGACTATACCGTATGGGGCACTTGTGTTTATATGGGGGTTTCACATCTTTTCTACACTGACATCTCACTTTTGGAACTGCTACACTACCCTGGTTGACAAAAAAAGTTGCTACATAATTTAAGTTTACTAAAATAATTTTAACACTACTTTCATGTAGGAAGGAAAGTTACCTTTCTGGGGACTCGAACTATGAATGTCTGCATCTAAAGGCCAAGCTCTAAACACTACACTACCTCAACTTGAAAATGTCACCTGTCTATTTGCATTTAGCTCCTATGGGATGTTTAAGCTATGCTAAGCAGACGGCCATAACGTGCACACCCACTTAGCTACACTTAACCATTCCTTACGCTAGTGAAGGAAAGTTATATATTATTATTATATTGTTAGGTTATATGGGTGTGTATTGTGGTGTTCTGACAACTACTTGGGACTGCAATTGTGAAATACTGGCATTGATTTGGCTTTCAGGCTTCTATCCTTCAGGGACTCCTGCTAATACATATCCTGTTATCTATGAACTTTCTAAGTGTGTGAGGGTAATTTTTCAGGCGTGTCCCTAATGCAGTATTTATTCCCCCCATCATTTGTGCCTTTGTTAACATGTACTGCTGTAAGAGGATATTGGTATACATTTGCTTTCAGACTTCTACCTTTACATAAGTAATGGTAATGCATGACCTGTTCTCTATCAACTTTCTATGTTTGTTTATGAGATTCCAAGATGGCCGCCGACTAGTCTAGTCCTTTCTCTCTGAGCTCCTCACAGCTATTTAACTTTTGTTTTTTTTTTACAACTTTATATCAACCTTTTTCCTCAAATTTTTATACTAAAAGATTTTATAAATCTTTTCACGATTTGGATTATTTTTTCTTCTGGACTTATTATCCTGGGATTTATTTTACCTCAGAACATTCTTGGTCTCTCTGCTGCTGGGACTCCTACTGCTCCAGTCTGTTCCTCATTCCTGGTATCCTGTTGACTGCATTCCATTTCTGGGCATGGCTACAAAATCTGACTCCATGGAGACTCAGCCTACAAAGGCCAAATATACTTCAATGCTCTCTCCTGAAAAAGTTTCAGGTTCAAAAAGACTGAAATCATCTAAACAACCTACAGAAACTTTTAAAGTAAGTAATATAGATTTAAATGACTCAAATTTCCTTTTAGAAGAACTAAAAATAGCATTAAAACCAATCCAAAGTGCTATACAAAACTTTTCAGAACAGTTTGCAGACTTTAGTAAATCTTTAAAGCAAATAAACGATAGTATTGTTTCTATTGAAAAAAAAATCTTAGCTTTGGAGGTTAAAACAGACTTATTGGAAAGTGACTTTAAATCTAGAGATAAAACTATTTCAGATTTACAAGCTAAAATATTGGATCTGGAAGCCAGGAGTCGAAGAAATAACATCATTATTTGTGGTTTACCTGAATCTTATGACAATAAAAACTTGTTATCTGTGACTAAAATATCTTTGAAACACTGTTAAATTGTGAAGCTTCTTCAAAATCTATAATTGTAGAGAGAGCACACAGAGCACTGCGTACAAAGCAAGATTCTTCCACACCAAGGTTAATTTATACTAAGTTACTAAACTTTCAAGACACCTTCCAGATCCTAGAAACTGCTAAAACAAAGAAACAATTCATATGGAAGTCTCACAAACTATCATTTTCCCAAGATCTTCCTGCACAGATCAAATTAAATAGACACAAACTAGCCCCCTATTGTGCTGACTTGATAAAAAGAGGGATTAGATTTCGAATGGCTTATCCTAATACCTTGTCTTTCACAGCTAATGACAAAAGATTTGTATGTTCAGATCCTAAAGATGCAAAAGACATTTTTCTTAAAACATTTAAAAAGCTTCCTGACACTGTATCTTAATATTCTACTGTTAAAGAACTACAAAAGGTTTGATCTTTTCTTTTCTTTACTCTGACAGTATTTGTGTTACATGATTTGTAATTCTGGTATGACATAATTATATTAGCTTAAGAACTTGTCATGTAATTTACACATGATGGATTTGGTGTGACAGTGTGCAGTGACAGGATATATGCTTGTTAGATTTGTGTGGATTAATAGAAGCATTTAAATTGCTGTATTTACTTTTTTCTCTTTCTCTCACATATGCTTGCTGTATAAATAGATAATATGTTAATTTTACTACAAGCTTTTGAGTTACAGCCTTCTGTGTAAGCTAAATGATTTTTGGAGGGAAAAACATTCCAACTCAACATTCTAGCAAGAAAATCTTCCCCTCAGAGTTCCAGCTGATGCTCTGCATGAACATGCGCACACTACAGTCTCTCTGAGATGGATGGTGATGTCATCATTTGTGAGGAAAGAAGGACAGTTTCAAATACACAAGTCTGCTTGTTTTCAACAAGTATTCAATAGCTAACTTTTAGTAAATCTGGCTATTATTTAAAGGGTTTTCTCTTCATAAATGAAGGTTGCTTTTTAAATTTAAACAGATTCATGTCACATAATATATTCAGTGACTTTTAGTGTGTCTGCATGACTTCAAAGCAAGCTGCTACTTTCATAAAGCAGAGTGAAAATGTTTCTGGAAACAAATGAACAGGTTAGTTTTATATATTAAAATTCTAAAGGATGTGTAAAGAAATGAACATATTTTCCTATTCAGAATATTTTTTCATACAATATTTTATATGATACTGAAGTGTTTAATTTGACAAATGTTACAAAGTATACCTGTTCATATGAAAGTTTCATGTTCTTTCTATTCTCTGCTCTCTTTCTTCTCAGAGGCTGGATGTGATATTTATGATTAGTAGTTTATGTTTAAGAAAGAATTTACTTATTTGAAAGGTTTGAAATAACTATCTTTAATATGATTAGCTGAATCTACCTATATATATTTAAGCCCTTAGATTTACTGCATTTAGCTTGCTTGTTTCTGTTTTAATTAGATGTTCAAAATGTTTACTTTAAAAGCCTTGTCTTTTCATGCTGTTTTGCTACGTTACATCTATAGCTTAGAAGAATAGTATGGCTACATAACCTAATAGAGTCATTAGTAAAATATTCAAAAAGTAGATTTAAAATTATATGTATGCACATTGTTGTACATTCAGTCCAGTATATATGATGCTGTTTAAGTTACTATTTAATAATATAATTATACTTTATTCATGTATATTAACTAGTGTTAAAAACCTTACAGCTTATAATATTTCATTTTGAATAGTTCCTGTACTACTATTATTTAGTTAATAGATGCATCTCCAGACTGAATTGTTTTTCATTTTGAGATATGGTTGCTTGGTAGTTGTTTTTTGCTTTATTTGAACTATAACTAAATACTCATTCTACAGGTATTAGTGCTTTTATCATACTAATGGTCATGTTGATTAATGAAATTAACACTAAAGTACTAAAGAAGGTTCAGTAGATAGTGCATGACTATTATCTTTAGTTCAGTAATGCTATGCTTATTTACTTATATTATAATGTTACCAGTTGGTTTTGTTATACTTATATATGTTATCTTACATATCTTTCAGTTTTAATTGTATTACTTCTTATGATAGAGTGTTCTAGTTAAGCAGAGTGTGATTTATTTATTATTTACTTGTTTCTCTTTCTCTTGAAATACTTGAGGAAATACATTTAATCACTATAAATTTCAATTTAAGGATAGGAGCTTTAGATTAGTATTAGAAGTAGGGATTAAGCATGTTGGACGTCTTGAAATTAGTTAATTTTGTATATATTTTTAGTAGTATTACTCGGACTTTATGTTATGTTAGGCTTCCTTTGAATAATTTGTATTCTAACTTGAGGTTATTATTATCTATAATTACAATGTTTTTTATGTTCTTCTGCTCTTCCTTTATCACAGGGGGATTAGTGGGTAGGCACTAGGGTTAGGATAAAGGATATTATTATACATTTCATGGTTCTTGAAAAACCTTTTTTCTTTTTTTTTCAACAAATGTTATTTGATGACTTTCTTGAATACTTAAAGACTGTTTTTCTTTTATTTTTTTCTTCTTCTTTTTAATGTTGTGTTGGATTTGCACCTTGAGTTCACTTTTATAGCATCAATAATGATTATACTTGTAGAATATGCCTGTTGACATAATTTTAGATTCTTGGAATGTTAGAGGCATTCAAGATAAAGCGAAAAAGTCACTATTATTTCATATGATCTTTAAATCACAGGCTAACATTTGTTTTATTCAAGAGACCCATATTTCACGTATTGATTGGAATAAAAAGTAAGTTAAAAATGGATCAAAAAGATTATAGCTTCAGGTGACTCATCTAACTCCAGAGGTGCAGCTATAATCATTAAACAAAAATTCATTGGGAATATTATTGATGAGAAATTTGATGATGAGGGGAGGTGGTGCTTATTTACTTCTATTGGTGGTTTGGACAAACCCTTATTAATTTTAAATCTATATGGCCCATGTAATTCACAACATTTGTTCATTTTAAAAATTTACAATATTCTTGCATCCTATAAGGATCATCATATTATAGTAGGTGGTGACTGGAATGCAGTTATAAACCCTGTAATTGATCGTTCCCGCTCCACTGTCACCTATAATCTTCAATCTACTCTGGCTATAAATGATTTGATGACAGAATATAATTTAATAGATCCCCTCCGCACTGTTAAAAGTATAAACAAGAATGATATATATACTTATTATTCTAAGTGCTATCATTCGTGGTCCAGATTAGACTTCTTTCTAATTTCAGATTATATTTCAAAATATATTGTGGACTTTACTACAGAACCCAGATTCTTTTCGGATCACTCAAGAATTTCACTAAAATTGAACATAAAACCCAATATCAAAATAAAACTATGTTTAATAAGTGGACCTTAAATAATAACTTATTGTCAAATGAAGATATTTGCAAACAAGCTTCAGAAATCCTAAATGAAATGGTGAATAGTCTTGAATCATCAGACATTCCTTATGACATACAATGGGCTGCATGTAAAGCAAGATTAAGAGGTTTATTTATTAGTAAAGCTGCTTTTTTCAAAAAAAATACTTTAAGAAAGAGGAATTCTTAAAATCAAGAATTTCTTCGTTGGAAAATCATCTTAGTCTGAACTATGATGCTACTTTAGAAAAACAAATTTTTGATTGTCAGAAAGATTTAATTCTGATTCACCAAAATAACCTCTCCTTAGCTGAACAAAAGCTACTTGCTTCATATTCAGAGTGGGCCCAGGTTCCATCTAAATTGTTAGCAAGAATTATTAAAGTCAACTTCAGAAATCCAAATATTACATCTTTATCTTATAATAACAGATTATATAATACTGATGAAGAGATTATTCAACTTTTCACCTCTCTTTACACTGAGTTATATTCAGGTTCTTCTAATTCTGTTAAAGATAATCACTCAAAATTCTTTTTAGACTCTTTGCAGTTCCCTAAACTTAATGATAATCAGCAAAAACTACTTTCTACCCCTATATCGGTACAAGAAATCTCAGATTCAATAGATAATCTTAAATTGGGTAAATCTCCGGGACCTGATGGTTTTACTCCGGAATTTTTCAAAACTTTCAAATTGGTAGTTCTTCCCTTTCTATTTAAAGTTTACAATCATATAAGAGTTAATGATATCTCAGATATTCATTGGAACACATCCAAAACCATTCTAATTCTAAAAAATAATAAAGATAAATCTGACCAGTAAATTATAGACCCATTTCTTTAATTAACGTGGATATTAAGATTCTGTCATCTATTCTGGCTAACAGATTGAAATTAATTTTACCCTCAATTATCTCATCAGATCAATCAGGTTTTATGTCTCAGAGACATGCTTGGGATAATACTCTATCCTTAGAGACTATACTTCATCTCATTAAGAAAAATCCAAACCCTATATATGCTTTGATTATAGATGCATCAAATGCCTTTGACAGAGTATGTTGGAACTTTCTATTTCAAACTATGTTATGTTTTAATATTCCCTTATTCTTTATAAACTTTTTAAAAGTTTTATACAAGAATATGTTTACTAGACTATACATTAATGGTCAATTTTCTGCTCCGATAAAGATCACTAAATGAACAAGATAGGGTTGTCCATTGTCCCCTTTTCTTTTCAACATTTATTTAGAACCTTTGCTATTGTTTATTACTCAAAATACTTTTCATAACATCCCTACAATTCTTAATACTAATATTCATTTCTCTCCTTTTGCGGATGATTTAGTAATCTACTTTCAAACTCCATTATCTGATTACAGAAAAATAATGAATTCTATTGATTATTTTTCTTTGGTTTCCAACTATCTTTTAAATTCTACAAAAACTCATATTTTTCCCTTAAATCATTTAGCACACAAATCTTTTTTGTTTCCAGACGATCATTTTCAGTTTACTTATAATATAAAATATTTAGGAATCATCTTAGAACACAATAATAAATCTTCCTTTCAAAATAATATTAATAAATTATGGAACTCTATATTGTCTGATATGGACAGATGGAAGCATCTAAACCTTTCATTTCTTTCAAGGGTGGCTATTATTAAAATGAATATTCTGCCTAAATTTCTTTACCAATTCTCATCATCTGATCAGATAATTTCAAAAAAATTTTTTGAGTCTGTAAATAAAGCTTTGGCAAAATTCATATGGTTCCCTAAATCTGTTAGAATTTCCTATTCTAGATTGGCATTTTCGAAGGACAAAGGAGGTTTGGGTTTACCTAATCTTTATCTCTATTATTTGATTGTCTCATCCAATAAACTTCTTACTATCTCTAAATTCAATAACACTTCTTATCCAAATCACTCTTTATGGATAAAATTATGGTATAATTATGTAGTTTCTAATAATTTAAATCCTGAAGCTATTCCCTTTATCTCTCTGGATAGTTTATTTATTAAAAATATATCTACAGTATTTAAACAAAAGATTAGAGATTTCCAAACCTTACTCAAAATGTGTAAACTAGAAAAGATCTCGCACCATGTTCAGCCAATTCATCTAAACCCAAATATATTATTGGATAATAAGCTTTTGAACTTAACAAACTATCCTTTAATTAAAAATCTAAAAGTAGGAGATGTTTTGAAATATCTTGACTTGCCTTTATCTGACTGGC